>NW_022263826.1:0-41693 GCF_002021735.2 Oncorhynchus kisutch
GGAGGTCGCACACGAGAAACCAGCTATAAAGTCCTCTTCCCTATCACAACACCTCCGATGGCCAGGCCTCCACAAGTTCGCAACTGTGAGTCTGGTTTAGTTAAATAGTGCCTATGGTAATTTGGGATGCCTGGGTTGTTCGTTAGGCACAAAACAGAAAATGTACTGAAACGGGAGGCAATACCTGGACTTACCCAATAACAAATGTCAATTTTCAACTTCCATTGTACCGCATTTCAGACAATGGTTTCCTTGTTTGCCAATGAACAGACAGCCCTTAGACACAGTTCCTGAGCAGGCAGTGGTTTGTTGCTTTAGAGTGGGGACCTTCAAACCTTGATGTGGAGCGTCTGAACATCACCTTTCCCACCATGGTGCTAACTGTGCATGAGTGCACGCCGAGGGGGCTTCAATGTTCAAGAGCAGAGATCCCCGGACAACACCTGAAGACCTTCAGGATGGAGGTGCCCTTCTCAGACCCGGTGGTCTTTAAGGAGGTGTGTTTCTGTTAAATGCAAAGCCACACGCAGTGATTTGTTCATGCCCTAATAAGTGGGCCACCAACAAAATATAAATAATTGGCACAAATGTACTTTGTATCCCTCATTTACTCAGTGTTTCCATTATTTTGGCAGTTGTATGCATTTGATTTAGAGGAATGAGGGCAACATTACTATAAGTATATAGTTTGTTTTAATAGTCCCCATATGTACTTAGTTGTCACTTGATGTTGAATAGAGTTCTGTTGCAACAATGCTGACCAATGCTTTTAACTTCACTACAGAGAAGGGCGGAACAAGGTGTCACAACCTTCACGCTTCAGCTGATCTACGGCCTGGTCATCTTTCCAGAGTACGCTCCTTTCTCTCACTCTGCCGTTGTGGACGCTGTACTGCTGGACATTGGTATGCCTCTGGACTACGCCAAACTACTGTTGAATGGTTTCCTCTCGTTAATGATTGCCCTGAAGGGAAATTGGCAGTGAAAGACCAACTAGCCATACTGTAGGGTTTTCCTATGCGGTCTTTCTACAAAGAAAATGTTAAGCTTTAGAGTATTTGGACCCAGTTTCCCTGTTCCTGATTTGCCAGGATTGTGTTTATTCAGTCCCACCGTAGCAAACATTTTGCAATCTAAACAAGGGTTTCTTCTTGGACCAGTTCAAGTAGTACCTTCCTGTTTTTTGTGCTTAAATAATGAACACAACCCTGTTTGTCCTTGCAGTGCCACCCTCAGTCACTGGCAACTGTGATCAGGAGAACTTCCACATCACTGTGGACTACAGGAACCAAGAGCCCTTTTTTGTGGTCTTGGTTGGCAAGCGGCTGCTTAACCATGAGTTTGCTCAACAGTATTTAACAGAGGGCGACACAGACTTCACCATCACGTTGCCCTTCTCTTTGCCGGACGCAGTGTTTGAGGTACGACGCTCTCCCAAAACATGTTAACCTAAATTGCTGCAGCTAGCCTTGCATTCCTTACCCTGTATACATGCATACAATATTGGACTAATGAACTCTCCCATTGGTTCCCAGTCGGTTCACTCGTCCTCTGTCAGGAGCAGACTGGATGTGGCTCTGTTGAATCCTTACAACAACATGACCATCAAATACTTTTCCCTGGCTTGCAGCTTCCTCAAAACGCTGACTGGTTGGTTCTCAAACAATTACTTACGATAAATTGTCGTTTAACATGGTTACCAAACCTGGGTTCCTTGCAAATACCGTGAGTCTAAATGGTAGTGCCAGATGGGCATGGTTTGCATTTTTGGTGCTATTCCATTGGTTCAAGCTCAATAAGTGTAACAAATACAGAACCCAGGTCTGATGGCTACCTGTCTTTTGCTCTCCCACCTCCAAGAGTGTTTCTCTAACGGAACGATGACTGCGCTGGCAGTGAAGGTGGAGTCTGCTCCCGGTCTGAACCCCGGTCAGCTGACCCTGAGCGACCCCGCCTGTGGTCCCACCTACAGTGACGATCGCTTCGCCTACTTCCACTTCACTGTGAACTCCTGTGGCACCACCAGGAAGGTAAAATGACTATTACCCTGAGGTGATGGGTACTGTGTGTTTATGGACTGTTTGCTTCTGCAGGCTGTAATAAGCAATTCCCCTCTACTACATAGTTTATCAACAATGTTATGCTGTATGAGAACGAAATCTCCTTGCCAGATGAACTTGAGGTGAAGCTGAATGCCACGACGTCTTCAGAGGAGGAATATCAGTAAGTGCATTACGCATCACAATTGTAGCTATTAGCTATAAGGTTTATTTTTCTTCATCCATTGCTCAATACTTTGTGTATACAGGGAAAATGTGCCTCTACTACCAGTGTCCACTCCACTGCTTGACGTTTCCCCTATTGAAGTTGCTCACATCCCTCTTTTTAGGTTAAAGGTTTCCTGCTACTATGTGGCCAACATCACTCGCACATTGGCCTTTCTGACCAGGCCGCGTGACAACGAGCCTTTTGCCGAGACTGGGACGGGTCGACTAATGGTCAGAATGAGACTCGCTCAGGGTAAGCGTGCACAAATTCAGAATTTCAACTTGACCCCTAGCCTCTAAAAGAATCTTGGAAGGTCTCCTTTACAAAACCATTCCCAAAAATGTAAGCTTGTGATATATTACTCTTGCGTTCTGAGATCTACAGGTGTGGCTATGTAGTAACGGTGAGGAGCTGATTTGGGAATTTGTCAGAAGCCTCTAGTGGGGGGTGGATAGTGTTGGCTATAAATGGCTTGTGTTCATTGGGGCACAACAGGATATGATAAACGAGCATTTCTTAATGGACAAGTTCAGATGGTGCCCACTGAACACGACCCCCGGTTGTCTTGTTCTGTGTTCCAGACGCCTTGTATAACACGTTCCACCAGGAGGAGGACTATCCAGTGGTGAGGTACCTTAGACAGCCTCTGCACTTTGAGGTGGAGCTGACCACGTCCTCTGATCCCAAGGTAGCGCTGGTGCTTGACCACTGCTGGGCCACCCTCAACGAGGACCGCGACTCCCGACCCCGGTGGAATCTCATCATTAATGGGTAACATGTTTTTGGGCCTAAACAAGTGTTATTCCACAGGTGTGGTTCCTGAGTAATTAGCAACCTATCATGCTTGGCAGGCCATTTACTTTGGCTACCGTGGCTATGCCCCCATCCATAGGTCGAGTGGTCACAATGCTTAAAAACGATGTGAGCCATGTGCGGTCTGTCACAGATCTCCACCCAATTTCACACTTATGGGAGATTCTGGCGCGTATGATCACATGCTTGTTATCACAGTGGTCCCTGCAGCGTATCATTGGAACGGAACGTATGCTGCATCAAACGACTCTAAACCGCGTTGTCTGAAAAGCATCTAAACAATGTTTTGTGGTGTTGAGAAATAAAGTTCTTCACAACTTTATTCCAGCTTTGCTTGTAAAATATATCAATGTTAACGTTATCATCTAGTCTAAATAACAGGTTGACTTGTTTTACAGAATGATGCGGTACAAGGGAGCCATGTAAGTCTAGTATAGAAAGTATGGCAGCCATGTTTGTCAAGCAAGAACTCCTAGAATGCTGTTCACTGCGCCCGTTGCCTGAGATCTTAACTTAGTTTGGCCACTTCAGCATGTGATAATGTTTGTACTTGTTACGGCGTACACATGACAAGTAGTTTACAGGTAACTATACAAAACGCCAATTGTTGTCACTTAGCACGAAAGCGAAACAGAGTTGCAAGATATAGCACAATCCATTATTGGGGGTTAAGTCCTTGGAAGGTATTGTGAAGAGGATGATGCAGGAAATATTACTAAGATCTGGGAATTTATCAACAATAAATGGTGAGGCAGACAGTTTTTCTAAGCTATATACCCCTGGAAAGGGGGGTCTGATCTGGCAACCCTGAGGTACCATAGTTTACACTCTGATGCCGTGTTCAAATCAACTGACGACTTCAGTGCATTCAAGACAATGGGGGTACTCCAGTTGAGATCACCACAAGTCTGACAGACGCTTACGTGATAACCCGACTGCATTGTATGGTGTTAGCTCATATTCAGTACCACCTTCAAGTGTTTTACACATGTGTCCATTACAATCTAGGCAAGAATCAGAAAGCATGAATAAAACCCTAAGTACATTATACCAATGGTACGATGCAGTAGAAACGACAACACGTGACACAGAAAATAAGGCACTTTGATAGGAATACACGCATGTCCACAGTTATTTGTAAGGAAGGCAATAAATGTTCAAGGACTGTATACTTGATCTGGGGAAGTGCTTGGGCTTTCTTTTGAAGGAAAGTTTGTCCGGCTCATTAAATTCTCAAATATAAATGGTCTGCAACAGTGAAATGGGCTACTTTTGTGAATGAATGAGGCAAAATTAGAAGTTGAAACGGCCTCTAGAAAATTAGCAGGTAGTGTGCCTTGGTCTGAGGTCAGCGCCGGTTAAATGTCCACATGTTGGAACGGTGAGTGCATTCTGACATCACGCGCATAAAATCAACTCCCACTGGGGTGACTGTTGAAGATATTTGGAACTCGTGTGTGTGTGAAAAGGTGAATGTTGGCATTACCTACACCTTTTTACTCAATGTTATCCTTTTGGTTTGCTACAGTACAGTGTTGTGCCAAGCTGATGGTCAGTCAAATGGAAATCAAGAGCGGCTGGCAAGCTTGGCTTGCCTTTCCGATTGGTTTCATACAACTGCTCTTAACACTGACTGAATAGTTGTTGGTTTTGGGTTGAATTCAGGCACAAGTGACCTCTTGTGTTTAAAACAGTTATTGCACTAAACCTAAAGGATAGTTCAGATTCCTGTGCAGCATGGATGTTTGTAACTGAATAGGATCAGTTGACAGGATCCCCAGAAGTTGATGCCGCTTTCAATGGAATTTCCTGTCCTAGAGGAATGCGCTAATTGGGAGTTGCTAAACATGAACAAATACCACGGTCAAGTGTAGCAGCATCTTGCTAACCTTATTTAGCTAGCTAATGTTCATATTTCAAAAAAAATGTTACTACATTTTTTATTTGGGTGAGCACTTTGCCACAGATGGACATGCTGGCCTAATTTTTATCTCAAGAATTTAAATTGGGTTACTATAGAAAGATGACTTCTTTTTCCTACCTTGTAATGGGCTACAATGACTTTGCCCATGATTATGCACGCTGCAAATGACACTTTATTTTGCGGGTGCCTTTTCAGTATCTGGCTGCATGTTACACCAAGCAGTGTAGTGAAGCAACTTTATTTGTCAAAACCGTTCATTTGGGGGATCGGGTTTGCTTTGAAATCATGCAATTTTACCAATTTTATGAATTGGTATCAACCTAAATTTGGCCATGTGGACACGGCGTAACTGTTTATTAAATCAGCAATGTCATAGCAGTTTAAAAAAAACAGGCTGAAATGATTTGTATATCATAGGAAAAGACACAACATTCACATGGCTGTGCACAAAATGGGTTGTTCAGATTTGTCACTTCAGCTGCAACCATATCATTGTGCAAAATCCTTACCATCGTCTGTCAGCGCAAGTGATTTGTACTGGTGTGGGTGTTTCTCTTAATGTAACGTCTTCAGATTTCACAAATTCCTTTTTGCTAATATCTGGCAGTTAAACCGTAAAGGATAAACCTCCCAAAGATGCAAATTAAAAAAGTAGGCCTAAACTGTCAATGCGTAGGTTACTTTGTATAGTAGAGCTGCGCCCTTCACAGAAGTCCTCCATGTGACTCCGATGCCGTGGGTGTGGAATTTATTTTGTGACCAATTTTTCTCCAACAGCGGAAGAATTGCTCTGGCGCATTGCATGAAATTCTTGTTTAAAATGAAGTACTTGTGTTGCAAAATATGATTGCCTTGTTGATGATACAGACTGTCTATTCGGCAACTTTGGTTAAACCACGATCAATATTCTGGTCAGACTACAGGCGACCTTTCTGGATCATTTAGAATTTTAAGAACCATTTAGAGGGACATCTCACCTCATGTCAATGGAATTGAATATACATGTTTGACATCTGTCATTTAACAAGCCATTGTAGTAGACCAAAATAAATATTGTTGACGGAAAGCCCAATTTCTGTTCTTTAAAATAAAAACATAGGATTTGGGGTGCCGAGGAAGCGGTTTTAAAGTTAACGTCTCCCGACTTAAACTCTAGACGGTAGAAATCTAAATTGATAGTCAACTTATTAACTTTACATCGTATCCTCCTTGCAGCTGCAAAAACCCCAGCCTTATGATTCAGTACTATACAAGTTGGTTTAATTGAATTACTCGCTAACTAAATAACACAGGCTAAACACACAGGTGACACAATGACAGCTTGTTACAAGGTTTCTCTTCACACCCCCCACCGTTCCGTAAGGGACGCTTATCATTGATACATTTTTGAACACACGAACCGGCACCAGCTTGGAGTACAGGCATGAATGTATTTGTGGAAAGGTAGGTGGTTGGTCTTCTCTCTGATTGGCTACATGAGGTCAATGTTGTTGGTTGTCCGTGGCTCCAATGACTAGTCTTGAACAGAACTACAGGATGGATTTTCCTTTCACACGTTCTGGAAGATAGGCTAATCAACCCTGTCGCTGATTCCTCAGTGGGTGATGAGTAGGATGGTTTGGATGTGGTAGCAGAAGTGTCTTAGTTAATTGTCTAGGTTAGGAAAGTTCCAAACGTCTAGCTTGCGCATCACTGTTTTCTGGTCTAATGTTAATTTCTGTTACCATTCCTTTTATGCACTCAGAGATTAGCTATAGAAAATGAATGTCATATTGGTTTTTATTTTGTGATTTATTTATTTTTTTACTAGAAACGTGCTTACTCTACAGGTAGGACGTCTCTAGCCTTTACATTGTATATGAAATATTTTTTTTTTCAAGACAAAGGTGATTGTTGGGTAAAGCCTGTTAGCAAAAACATTCCTTTAGTTCATACTGGAGGGGGAGAAAGAACCCACTTCTGCTGTAAATTGATCTGATCCTCACAGGACAGTCATGACACCACCATAAGACTTTGTACACAAGGTGGTTGGGGTTTGCAGCGTTTTCTTGTTCATAACTTAGTCCCTCTCTCTACACTGGCAGCTGTGAGAACCCCGAGGATCCATACCGTGTGGTCTTCCACCCGGTAGAAGTTGACGCCAGGGTCCACTTCCCCTCTCACGTCAAACGCTTTGAGGTCTATATGTTTTCCTTCGCCGAGGATGCGGTTGAGCAGAGTGGCCAGGTAACAAAGTTCACCCAACAATCTTTATTCTTTCATTTGTGAGTGGCAATCATCCCTTTAAAAAAAAATTTTTAAATAACTGACACCATCAAATCTTTGATTCCTAGGTCTTTGTCCATTGTGATGTGGTCATCTGTGATGCCAGTAGTCCCACTGGCGGCCCCTGTAGTGGACAATGTGTGAATCAGGACAACCTGAAAAGAGGTAGGTCTTGTTTTATGCTTTTCAGACCCTGGCAGACCATAACTGAACTAATAGGTTCGCTCTCTCTCTCAACAGGTCAACGACATGTCAAAGACCTCTTTGAGGAGCGTCATGTATATGTTTCTTCTGGATACATTCTTTGGGTGTAATGTATTGTTCTAACATGACAAATAAAGTGTTTTATATAAAACAATCCTAACCGTTGGAGCTACCTTAACACCATGTCGTAGGCTTGTCATCTGACATGTATCAATCAACCCTTTTGTACGCATGGAACTCAACCATCCACCGGAGGGAGATAAGTGTTGCACACCAATTTCCCATCTAGGACAAACAATGGGTGACAAAACAAAAGCTTTCCGTTGTCCAGTAGGATGAACTGACTCAATGTTATAGCAGATGGTGGTTTGCCAAAGTGAAACCAGCAGGGCTGTGGTTGGATGCAGTGTTGGTAATTTTCAACTGAAATTACAACTTTCCTTGATACCTCTCACTAGCTTGGTTCCCATCCAATATGGACATTTCTTCTTCAATGATATGCATGTCAATCTCTCATGGCTCAAATGGGAAGAGCATGACTTCATCGCTACTTGTTTGTGTAAGAAATGTTGACAAGCTGAATGTACCGAGCTGTCTGTTTTAAACTCGCGCACAGCTCGTACACCCATGCATTCCCCACAAGACATCTCTTCACAATCTCCAAGTCCGATCTACGAAGGTAGAGCCATGAATACGTTGCAATCTATTCCGCATCAGGATAAGATTTCAACACACACCGTACGGAAAAGCGGGGACTGAAGACTCTCCTTAAAGTTGCGAGCTTGCACCGTGGGACGGTTTCATTGCTCCAGACCACCACAAGGGGAGTTTGCGCAATCATTATGCATTGGTCCCAAAGACTAATTTTGACACGAGCCACACTTGCCTTGTGGTGCTCAACGAAGATTGCTGACAAAACAAATGGAAGTTGTCTCAACGAGTCAAGCAAATGTACAATTTGAGAGGAATGTGATAATGTAGAGACGTGGCTATATATATATATTTTGGTCAAAATTCAATTACGAAAATCTCTATTTAGCTATTGTTAGGAGAATGAATTTGTCTTTCAGGGACTCCTGAGAACCAACAAACCAGGATGTTGTCTTGTGAAACAGTGGCTGTAAAGTATCTAGCTGGCTAAAGCATTGACTGCACAAATGTAAGCTTGCCTTGCAATGCAGCTAAAGTAACATGGCTAGCTATTTACTTGCTTGAGTCGGATTAAAAATAACTGCCGCTCTGGGTATGGACCCTAAAACGTAGTTCTGAACTAATATTCATACCAATCAATGAACCTCAAGTCTGAATGGCATTAATGAAGCCTAGAGTAGAATATACCTTTAATTGTGCCAAGGATGCAAGACCTATATACACATGTATTTTAGTTAATACCACGTATGAGATTCCCATCTTGTAGCCTGTACATTGACTATATTCACCAATCATGTACTCTTCCTTGGTAAATAAAAGTGTGGTTCTGGTATGACAGACACTTTCAGTCATATCAAACGATGCGGTGTCTGCATGTATGTATTACAATTGTACACTTCAAAAGTGTTTACTGCTCCTGGGATATCAATGATTACACATTGTAACTATACAATAGACTAAACATGATTGATTTGTAATTCATATATACAGGAAAAAAACGTATGCATATCTAACTCCATTAATCTGAGGACACAGGATAGTATTTCAACCAGTGGAGAATGTGAAACACTTTATTGAAAGAAGTGCATTTTATAATATTATACGAGTTCAATCTTGGGCGGGCAGGTGGGTAGAGCGTTGGACTAGTAACCAGAAGGTCGTAAGATCAAATCCCTGAGCCGAGAAGGTAAAAATCTGCCCCTGAACAAGGCAGTTCCTAGGCCGTCATTATCTGACATGCCTAGTTAAAGGGTAACTACACCCCAAAATCGATATGTCTTAATTGGTTTCCTGCTATATTGGCACAGATACATAGATGAGTCTTATCTTCTTATGGCTTCTTATTATCTTCTTGTCCAGAGGTGCCCAGAGTAAAATGCCTGCTACTCAGTCCCAGAAGGTAAGATATGCATATTAGTATATTTTGATAGAAAACCCTCTGAAGGTTCTAACACCGTTTGAATGATGTCTGCGAGTATAACAGAACGCATATTGCAGGCAAAAACCTGAGAAAAAAATCCAACCAGGAAGTGGGAAATCTGAGGTTGTTCGTTTTTCAACTCATTCCCTATTGAAGACAGTGGGATGTTGGTCATGTTGCACTTCCTAGATGTCAACAGGCTTTAGAACCTTGTTTGATGCTTCTACTGTGAGGTGAGGGCGAATGAGAGGGGAATGAGTCAGAGGTCTGGCAGAATGCCTTGAGCTCGTTCACATGAGAGCGAGCTCTGTTCCATCGCAATTCTACAGACAAAGGAATTCTCCGGTTGGAGCATTATTGAAGATTTATTTTAACAACATCCTAAAGATTGATTCTATACATTGTTTGACATGTTTCTACGGACTGTAATCAAACTTTTTGACATTTCGTCTGCTCCTAATGAACACGCTTCGTGAGATTGGATTTGTTTACAAAACTTCAACTTGCATTTCTTTGGGGGACCGGACAGCCCTCTGTGCTCGCCAGAGGTAGCCTGACTGCCATTAGGTACCGAGATGAGATCCTCAGACCCCTTGTGAGACCATATGCTGGTGTGGTTGGCCCTGGGTTCCTCCTAATGCAAGACAATGCTAGACCTCATGTGGCTGGAGTGTGTCAGCAGTTCCTGCAAGAGGAAGGCATTGATCCTATGGACTGGCCCGCTCATTCCCCAGACCTGAATCCAATTGAGCACATCTGGGACATCATGTCTCACTCAATCCACCACAGACTGTCCAGGAGTTGGCGGATGCTTTAGTCAAGGAGGAGATCCCTCAGGAGACCATCCGCCATCTCATCAGGAGCATGCCCAGGCGTTGTAGAGGTCATGGTTTTCCACTTTAATTTTGAGTGTGATTCCAAATCCAGACCTCCATGGGTTGATACATTTGATTTCCATTGATCATTTTTGTGTGATTATGTTGTCAGCACATTCAACTGTGTAAAGAAAAAAGTATTTAATAAGAACATTTCATTCATTCAGATCTAGGCTGTGTTATTTTAGTGTTCCCTTTTTTTTGAGCAGTGTATATTAGAAAGATTGAAAATGTATAGGGTGAAGTTGGCAATGATTATGTAGAGATATTAGAAACAGTGCAGCATTTTTTTAAAGGATTTATTTAAGAAAGGGGAGGTGGATGAGGGGTGTGTAAAGGAGATATTGGATAGTGTGGATGTGCAAATTGATGTAGAGGATAAACAAATGTGTGATGGGGAGATAACAGTGAATGAAGTTAAAAAGATGCGATCTAAGGGTTTACAATAAATAAGAGTCCTGGAGTAGATGGGATAATTGCAGAGTTTTATAAAATATATAAAAGTTTTTAGCACCTATATTATTGGAAGTTTATCAATATATGGAGGATAATAATAATGTTTCAGAATCTATGGTGACAGGGCTGATAATGATTTTATATAAAAATAAGGGGAGCAAATTGAAACTGGAGAATTATAGGCCAATTAGTTTATTAAATTCAGATTATAAGGTTTTAACTAAGATACTGGCAAATAGAATGAAGCAAGTTTTAAATGATATTATAGCACCTACACAGAATTATAGTGTGCCTGGTAGAGATATTGCTGATCTAATTGTATTAATTGTATGTGATAAATAAAATAGTTAAGCATAGATTTAAATAAAGCTTTTGATAGGGTGGAACATGATTTTATGTTTAGGGTAATGGATAAATATGGTTTTGGTAATACAATAATAGGATGGATAAAATTATATAAGGCGGCAAAAAGTAGGGAAATGTGTAATGGGGTTTTTACTGATTATTTTATTCTTGAGAGATCTGTGAGACAGGGGTGCCCTTTATCAGCTTTATTATTTGTTTTATCGGTAGAACCTTTAGCAGCATTTCTGAAAAAAAGATCTTATAAATTGTGTACAGACTCCACAAGGAGGTTTTAGTTTGATTCATCAAGACGCAGATGATACCACAATAACAGTTAGAGATGAGGGAAGTGTAAAAAGGGTGATGGAGTGTTTTAAAGTATATGGACAAGCATCAGGTGCAAAGGTTAACATGGAGAAGTCAGTAGTAATGAGTAAGATTAATGAGGGGAAATGTACTTTTAAGGTGGTAAAAGATTATTAAGATGTTAGGAGTGAAGGAAATGGAGGCTAGGGATTTGACATGGAGTGGTGTAATAAAGTTAGGAAGGTGGTAAATATGTAGAGGCGGGTAGTCTTTGAAATTAAAAGGGAAAGTAATTGTAATAAATTCATTGATGTCAATTTTTATTTATGTAATGAACGTTTCGGATATGCCAGAATGGGTTTTATCTGAAATGAATAAGATTTTAGTAATTATGGGATGGGAAGGGGGTGAAAAATCGCTTGAAGTTGGTAGATTTAAGTGTAAGGAAAACAGCAATTAGAGTAAAAATGGAAATGTTAGGTAATATACTTTTGTTTTATAGAAAAGTGTTTGAGGATTGGGGGCAGTTTTTACCAAATATTTATTATGAATGTACCATTTTAGAAAATATTTTAAATCAGCCTATATTTTTTAATCCTAAGTGTAATATGTTTTGTAAATATTTTATGAGGCCTGGGATGAGGCAGATATTAATTCCCGGGTTCCTTCCATTTCAGGCAATATATGATAATGTGTGAGTAGATGAGATAGTGGGGCAAAAATTATTTAGTCAGCCACCAATTGTGCAAATTCTCCCACTTAAGATGAGGCCTGTAATTTTCATCATAGGTACACTTTCAACTATGACCGACAAAATGAGAAAAAAAATCCAGATAATCACATTGTAGGATTTTTTATGAATTTATTTGCAAATTATGGTGGAAAATAATTATTTGGTCACCTACAAACAAGCAAGATTTCTGGCTCTCACAGACCTGTAACTTCTTTAAGAGGCTCCTCTGTCCTCCACTCGTTACCTGTATTAATGGCACCTGTTTGAACTTGTTATCAGTATAAAAGACACCTGTCCACAACCTCAAACAGTCACACTCCAAACTCCACTATGGCCAAGACCAAAGAGCTGTCAAAGGACACCAGACTTAGTGAATGACCTGCAGAAAGCTGGGACCAAAGTAACAAAGCCTACCATCAGTAACACACTACGCCGCCAGGGACTAAAAGCAGGGACTACGTATCCCCCTGCTTAAGCCAGTACATGTCCAGGCCCGTCTGAAGTTTGCTAGAGAGCATTTGGATGATCCAGAAGAAGATTGGGAGAATGTCATATGGTCAGATGAAACCAAAATGTTACTTTTTGGTAAAAACTCAACTCGTCGTGTTTGGAGGACAAAGATGTGATTTTGGAGCATGCGGGCATCGATCCCACTACCTCATGAATGCAAAGTATTTGAGCTAATTCCCCAGCCGTTTGGAAATTCCGCAAGAAGCAACCAAGAGGGTCCAGTCTTGTCAGGCTATGCTGTTGGTTGACTTGTTAGTTTATGCGCCAGCACTTGCAGAGGCTCGGTGCATCTCAACAATTGCGCCCAATAGCTAGTGGCCGGTTAGCTCAGTTGGTTAGAGTGTGGTGCTAATAAAGCTAATAAAATTGAGAGTCACATGCATGTAAATTGTCATGGGTGCCACAGAATCTAAAGGTCCATGGTTCGATCCCGGGTTTCGGAATTTGTATTTGTTCTTTCTTCATGCTCTGCCTTCAAGGGAACTATCCACAGCTTTGTTTGTGGGCCTCAATGGTGTGTGCTACGCTGCTCCTCTGAAAGTAAGTAATGTCTTGCATTTTCATCTGACATTGTGACATCAGTATTACATGAGAGTTGCTTGTCATTGTTACAGGAAAGTTGCTTGTCATTGTTACATGACAGTAGGTTGTCGTAGGACAAGGCTGCATGAAGTGTGAACTGGAGCTTTCTTGGATCCATAAAACAATGTGATTTTGGAGCATGCGGGCATCGATCCCACTACCTCACGAATGCAAAGTATTTGAGCTAATTCCCCAGCCGTTTGGAAATTCCACAAGAAGCAACCAAGAGGGTCCAGTCTTGTCAGGCTATGCTGTTGGTTGACTTGTTAGTTTACTCGCCAGCACTTGCAGAGGCTCGGTGCATCTCAACAATTGCACCCAATTGATAGTTCCCGGTTAGCTCAGTTGGTTAGAGCGTGGTGCTAATAACGTCAAGGTCATGGGTTCGATCCCCGTACTGGCTATGATGTACTTTTTGACTGTCAAAATTGTGAGTCACATGCATGTGAATTGTCAAGGGTGCCACAGAATTTAATTTAGTTAATTGCCGAAATAGCTCAGTTGGGAGAGCATTAGACTGAAGATCTAAAGGTCCCTGGTTCGATCCCAGGTTTCGGCATTTGTATTTGTTCTTTCTTTATGCTCTGGCTTCAAGGAAACTATCCACAGCTTTGTTTGTGGGCCTCAATGGCGTGTGCTACGCTGCTCCTCTGAAAGTAAGTAATGTCTTGCTTTTTCATCTGACATTTTGACATCAGTGTTACAGGAAAGTTGCTTGTCATTGTTACATGACAGTAGGTTGTCGTAAGACAAGGCTGCATGAAGTGTGAACTGGAGCTTTCTTGGATCCACAAAAAAATGTGTTTTTGGGGAATGCGGGCATCGATCCCAATACCTATAGCATGCTAAGCAAACACAATACCAATTGATCAAATTCCCCAGCTGTTTGGAATTGCCACAAGGAGCAACTAAGAGTGTCCAGTCTTGTCAGTCTATGCTGTTGGTGGACTTGTTAGTTTGCGCTCCAGCACTTGCAGAGGCTCGGTGCATCTCAACAATTGTGCTCTGTAGCCAGCGGCTGGTTAGCTCAGTTGGTTAGAGTGTGTGATACGCTGCTCTCTGAAAGTAAGTAATGTCTTCTTTCTCATCTGACATTGTGACATCAGTATTACATGAGAGTTGCTTGTCATTGTTACATGACAGTTTCTTGTCATTGTTTACATGACAGTAGGTTGTCGTAAGACAAGGCTGCATGAAGTGTGAACTGGAGTTTTCTTGGATCCATAAAACAATGTGATTTTGGAGCATGCGGGCATCGATCCCACTACCTCACGCATGCAAAGTATTTGAGCTAATTCCCCAGCCGTTTGGAAATTCCGCAAGAAGCAACCAAGAGGGTCCAGTCTTGTCAGGCTATGCTGTTGGTTGACTTGTTAGTTTACGCTCCAGCACTTGCAGAGGCTCGGTGCATCTCAACAATTGCGTCTAATAACTAGTGGCGGTTAGCTCAGTTGGTTAGAGCTTGGTGCTAATATCGCCAAGGTCATGAGATCGATCCTCGTACTGGCTATGATGTACTTTTTGACTGTCAAAATTGTGAGTCACATGCATGTGAATTGTCAAGGTTGCCACAGAATTGAATTTAGTGAATTGCCGAAATAGCTCAGTTGGGAGAGCGTTAGACTGAAGATCTAAAGGTCCCTGGTTCGATCCCGGGTTTCGGCATTTGTATTTGTTCTTTCTTTCTGCTCTGGCTTCAAGGAAACTATCCACAGCTTTGTTTGTGGGCCTCAATGGCGTGTGCTACGCTGCTCCTCTGAAAGTAAGTAATGTCTTGCTTTTTCATCTGACATTTTGACATCAGTGTTACAGGAAAGTTGCTTGTCATTGTTACATGACAGTAGGTTGTCGTAAGACAAGGCTGCATGAAGTGTGAACTGGAGCTTTCTTGGATCCACAAAAAAATGTGTTTTTGGGGAATGCGGGCATCGATCCCACTACCTATAGCATGCTAAGCAAACACAATACCAATTGATCAAATTCCCCAGCTGTCTGGAATTGCCACAAGGAGCAACCAAGAGTGTCCAGTCTTGTCAGGCTATGCTGTTGGTGGACTTGTTAGTTTGCGCTCCAGCACTTGCAGAGGCTCGGTGCATCTCAACAATTGTGCTCTGTAGCCAGCGGCCGGTTAGCTCAGTTGGTTAGTGTGTGTGATACGCTGCTCTCTGAAAGTAAGTAATGTCTTCTTTTTCATCTGACATTGTGACATCAGTATTACATGAGAGTTGCTTGTCATTGTTACATGACAGTTTCTTGTCATTGTTTACATGACAGTAGGTTGTCGTAAGACAAAGCTGCATGAAGTGTGAACTGGAGTTTTCTTGGATCCATAAAACAATGTGATTTTGGAGCATGCGGGCATCGATCCCACTACCTCACGAATGCAAAGTATTTGAGCTAATTCCCCAGCCGTTTGGAAATTCCGCAAGAAGCGTCCAAGAGGGTCCAGTCTTGTCAGGCTATGCTGTTTGTTGACTTGTTAGTTTACGCTCCAGCACTTGCAGAGGCTCGGTGCATCTCAACAATTGAATCCAATAGCTAGTGTCTGGTTAGCTCAGTTGGTTAGAGCGTGGTGCTATTAACGCCAAGGTCATGGGTTCGATCCCCGTACTGGCTATGATGTACTTTTTGACTGTCAAAATTGTGAGTCACATGCATGTGAATGGTCAAGGGTGCCACAGAATAAAATTTAGTTAATTGCCGAAATAGCTCAGTTGGGAGAGCGTTAGACTGAAGATTTAAAGGTCCCTGGTTTGAGCCTGGGTTTCGGCATTTGTATTTGTTCTTTCTTCATGCTCTTCCTTCAAGGAAACTATCCACAGCTTTGTTTGTGGGCCTCAATGGTGTGTGCTACGCTGCTCCTATGAAAGTCAGTAATGTCTTTCTTTTTCATCTGACATTTTGACATCAGTGTTACAGGAAAGTTGCTTGTCATTGTTACATGACAGTAGGTTGTCCTAATAGGTTGGTTCAGAATATGGCCATTTTTGACATGAATTTAAAAATGCCTCAGATAGGACCAAAAAAGTGTCTGGAGCTATCCGTCAGGGTAAGAGTGACAACAGGTTTCCACATGTCAAAATGGGGGAAATTTTAGAAAATGGCTTAATGGTTATTCATGAGAATCGTGAGTGTATCATGGGATCTCACCTGAAATCTGTGGCTTGACTACAAACCTGTAACCTATGCTACTGTGGCCTATAGAGCTAGAAGGATGGATAACCAGGTGTGTAAAGGTGTGAGGTGGGATCCTATCCCAAATGGACAACTAATCCCTATGTACTTGTGGAGATCTGAGAGGATATGATTGGTATAAGAAACACTAATCAACTTCAACCTCCGGAGGGGTCAAGAAAATTCCATTTCGTCGTCTGCGCAGGAAGATCCTAATGGATTTCTAGTCCATCGCCTTAACCACTCGGCCACGACAACAGTCTTGTCAGCAGTGAATGGGCCACCAGGCATAGCCTACAGAAAGTGATAATTTTACAAGTGAAAGACAATGCAGTAACTCATTAACTCATTATAATGCAATAAAATGAATTGTTCCCCTCATTCATTATTAAGTACAGCTGTTTTCTAATTTCCTTGATCTTTGGTCAGCTCCAGAAGGTTTTCATTTGAGAGTGTTTATTATAAATTGTTATTTCATTTTCTTATTATTACTGCTAAGCAGCATGACTCCTGAGAGGCACTAAACAACTGTCAGAAGTGGGATTTGAACCCACGCCTCCATGGGAGACTGCGACCTGAACGCAGCGCTTTAGACCCCTCGGCCATCCTGACTACAGCACAGTACCTGGGTATCGGGTTAAAGAGTATGGGGTAAAAGTAGAAATAGGCACAGCAACGCAATCACCACAGAGACCAGTAAATTTATGCACGATACCGACTTGCACTTTCAATAGTCATTTGTTTTTATCAATGAAAAACTCCAGTCATTGATTTAACCTCAATATGGCCTTCAATGGAAAAGAGTAGTAAATCGTCATTGAATGAACGCTAAACTGGCCTCAGAATATGGCCATTCTGATATAAATGATAAAATTCCTCAGATAAGACCGAAAAAGTGTCTGTAAATATCAGCAATCATCAGGGTAAGAGTGACAACAGGTCCACATGGGGGAAATCTTAACAAATGGCTTAATGGGTATTTTCAACGCAATCGTGTTATTATTTATTTTTAGGGTTTAACAAGGCAGCTCACCTGTGACCTGTGGCTTGACTTTAGATGTGGCCAGTTCGATTACCCTGCAGACTTTAAGAGTGTCTTCAGAATATGGCCATTTTGACATGAATTTAAAAATGCCTCAGATAGGACCAAAAAAGTGTCTGGAGCTATCCGTCAGGGTAAGAGTGACAACAGGTTTCCACATGTCAAAATGGGGGAAATCTTAGAAAATGGCTTAATGGTTATTCATGAGAATCGTGTTGTTGTATTGTTGAGTGTATCATGGGATACATTATTCATCTCATATGTATACGTATATACTGTACTCTATATCATCTACTGTATCCTTATGTAATACATGTATCCCTAGCCACTTTAACTATGCCACTTCGTTTACATACTCATCTCATATGTATATACTGCACTCAATACCATCTACTGTATCTTGCCTATGCCGCTCTGTACCATCACTCATTCATATATCTTTATGTACATATTCTTTATCCCCTTACACTTGTGTCTATAAGGTAGTAGTTTTGGAATTGTTAGCTAGATTACTTGTTGGTTATTACTGCATTGTCGGAACTAGAAGCACAAGCATTTCGCTACACTCGCACTAACATCTGCTAACCATGTGTTTGTGACAAATAAAATTTGATTTGATTTGAGTGTATCATGGGATCTCACCTGAAATCTCTGGCTTGACTACAAACCTGTAACCTATGCTACTGTGGCCTATAGAGCTAGAAGGATGGATAACCAGGTGTGTAAAGGTGTGAGGGGGGATAGATGGCCTGCAGTCCTATCCCAAATGGACAACTAATCCCTATGTACTTGTGGAGATCTGAGAGGATCAATTTTACCCAAAACAACTAATAACATGTAAAACCAACTCAGAAATCCCTAACAAATGTATTCTTGATAAAAAAATATCCTAGACTATATCCAGTACAAGTCAGCTACTCAGTAAACATAGTCTATGTGACTCGTAAATGTTTGTTTTTTTACCTCAGCTAGCATCAAGCTAACATATACTCCCACTCAATGTAAATCACCTTCTTCTCTCACTCAGTTCGACACAAAGCCAAAACAAAACCTTTCCTAACGTGATAATATCTTGACAAAGTTGTTAAATAGCATGTTATTACATATTGTGTATATATTTGAACGTTTGAAGTGCTGTTACATACCTGTAATAGTAAAAGAACAGACACAGTTTACCTCTGTAAAGTTCTGGTCCTTATTCTGCAGATGGTGAGCCCTTGACCAGAACTTGCTGTTTCTCCTGCTACAACAGTGCAACAGCGCCATCTATTGGCCTGATGGACTGCTGACGATAAAGTATGTAGAAAATACAATTTAGATACATTAAGACAAATACATAAACAAATGGGGGGATAAATAATAAATGGGTGTCTGTTTTTAGTGACTTTGTTTTCAACCCATTACACATGCACAATCATACATGTGCATTTAAAGCATTATTAAGATCCTTGAGTGTGGAACTGCAGGGTGTTTACGCAAAAAACACATGAATTTCACATGTGAACACGGGAAGTGTTCCAAAAACATGTTTTAATGTAATCTTATGTGAAGATAATGTGATAACATGTAAAGCAACATGTGATTACATTAAACGACACATGTGAAAATGTGATCATGTTGTGTTCCAAAACATGTTTTCACATGATTTCACATAAAATGTCAGTTGAAATCATGTGGTTTTTCTGTAAGGGCAGGAATATAAGATGCATTTTGATGTTATGTTTGATGTTACACGATCTTGAAAATGTAATGTTCTTTGAGGTTCTTCCATGTATTTTCCATTTTACTTTCCCTCAGTCCTTTTCACTTTCCTTGTCAAAACAAGCTCTGTCCCCATCAAGACTTATTCAGCTTCTGATGGATTTTAAACCATTCAACAAATAGTTTTATAATGAAGAGTAGACCCAAGTAAACACCCTGGAGTCTTTACACACACATTGAAAGGCAAATATCTCCAATTTGGACTCATCAGACCAAAGGACAGATTTCCACCAGTCTAAGGTCCATTGCTCGTGTTTCTTGGTCCAAGCAAGTCTCTTCTTATTTTTGGTGTCCGTCCTTTAGTAGCGGTTTCAATGGAGCAATTTGACCATGAAAGTCTGATTCACGCAGTCTCCTCTGAACAGTGCATGTTGAGATGTGTGTGTTTCTTGAACTCTGTGAAGAATGTATTTGGGCTCCAATCTGAGGTGCAGTTCACTCTACTGAACTTATCCTCTGCAGCAAAGGTAACTCTGGGTCTTCCTCATGAGAGCCAGTTTCATCATAGCGGTTCATGGTTTTTGCGACTGCACTAGAAGAATCTTTCAAAGTTCTTGAAATATTCCGTATTGACTCACCTTCATGACTTAAGTAACAATGTTGTTTCTCTTTGCTTATTTGAGCGGTTCTTGGCATAATATGGACTTGGTCTTTTACCAAATAGGGATATCTTCTGAAAACCATCCCTACCTTGTCATAACACAACCTGTTGGTTCAAACGCTCTAAGAAGGAAAGAAATTCCACAAATTAACTTTTAAGAAGGTACACCTGTTAATTGCAAAACATTCCAGGTGACTACCTCATGAAAAGGTTGGAGAGAATGCCAAGAGTGTGCAAAGTGGTCAAGGAAAAGGATGGCTACTTCGAAGATTCTCAAATATAAAATATATTTTGATTTGTTTAACACTTTTTGCTTACTACATGATTCCAATTGTGCTATTTCATAGTTTTGATGTCTTCACTATTATTCTAAAATGTAAAAAAATGTAAAAATAAAGAAAAACCCTTAAATGAGTAGGTGTGTCCAGACTTTTGACTGGTACTGTATATATTATGGTAATGCAAATATGGTACAATCCAAGGGTGCAAAGCTTTTGAAGACTTACCCAGAAAGACTCACAGCTTTAATCGCTGCCAAAGGTGATTCTAACATGTATTGTGAATACTTAAGTAAATTAGATATTTCTGTATTTCATTTTCAATACATTTGAGAAGAAATTACAACATATTTTCACTTTGTCATTATGGGGTGTTGTCTGTAGCTGGGTGAGATGATAAAAAAAACTATAATTTAATCAATTTGGAATTCAGGCTGTAAGAAAACAAAATGAGGAATAAGTTAAGGGTCTCAGCCTCCAGTATTTATGCTGCAGTAGTTTATGTGTCGGGGGGCTAGGGTCAGTTTGTTAAATCTGGAGTACTTCTCCTGTCCTATTCGGTGTCCTGTGTGAATCTAAGTGTGCATTCTCTAATTCTCTCCTTCTCTCTCTCTGAGGACCTGAGCCCTAGGACCATGCCCCAGGATTACCTGACATGATGACTCCTTGCTGTCCCCAGTCCATCTGACCGTGTTGCTGCTCCAGTTTCAACTGTTCTGCCTTATTATTATACGACCATGCTGGTCATTTATGAACATTTGAACATCTTGGCCATGTTCTGTTATAATCTCCACCCGGCACAGCCAGAAGAGGACTGGCCACACCACATAGCCTGGTTCCTCTCTAGGTTTCTTCCTAGGTTTTGGCCTTTCTAGGGAGTTTTTCCTAGCCACCGTGCTTCTACACCTGCATTGCTTGCTGTTTGGGGATTTAGGCTGGGTTTCTGTATAGCACTTTGAGATATCAGCTGATGTACGAAGGGCTATATAAATACATTTGATTTGATTTGATGAACACTTTCTGAAGGCACTGTATATCTGCTAGAAGGTGATAAATGAGCGACTCTTTGAAATGGGGTCATATATACATTGCCTTATAAAAAAAAGAAGCTATCGTGCTATAATCGGCATAGTTTCTCAGACCAAATCTTCATTCTGATTTAAACAAAGCAATCTGATCATACTCCAGTAAAATACACGCTACAGGGAATGAAAAAAAATGGCTTCTGCAAAGCACATATACATTGTCCAATCAACATCCACACATTGATTTCATTCTTTGGGTCTTTATTCAAACACAAACACACGTGGAATAAAATGCTCTTTCAGTGTCTTGTTGCAGGTTGTGCAATGTTCAAAAGTGTGTGAGATGTAATGTTTGTGTATGTGTGTGTGGTCAAGTTTGGACGGTCGTACATATGCAAATAGGCAAGATTGTAAATTTCAGGGCCGTGGACAGCAGCAATATTGGCATAGCGATATCTGTCATTCAGCACCACATGACAGTAAACAGCAGCCATCTCGTGTGAAGTGTGCTATCTAACCTCCAAACAAGCTTCAATGCCATACAACACTCCTTCCGTGGCCTCCAACTGCTCTTAAACGCTAGTAAAACCAAATGCATGCTTTTCAACCGGTCGCTGCCTGCACCTGCATGCCCGACTAGCATCACCACCCTGGATGGTTCCGACCTAGAATATGTGGACGTCTATAAGTACCTAGGTGTCTGGCTAGACTGCAAACTCTCCTTCCAGACTCATATCAAACATCTCCAATCGAAAATCAAATCAAGAGTCGGCTTTCTATTCCGCAACAAAGCCTCCTTCACTCAAGCCGCCAAGCTTACCCTAGTAAAACTGACTATCCTACCGATCCTCGACTTCGGCGATGTCATCTACAAAATGGCTTCCAACACTCTACTCAGCAAACTGGATGCAGTCTATCACAGTGCCATCCGTTTTGTCACTAAAGCACCTTATACTACCCACCACTGCGACTTGTATGCTCTAGTCGGCTGGCCCTCGCTACATATTCGTCGCCAGACCCACTGGCTCCAGGTCATCTACAAGTCTATGCTAGGTAAAGCTCCGCCTTATCTCAGCTCACTGGTCACGATGGCAACACCCATCCGTAGCACGCGCTCCAGCAGGTGTATCTCACTGATCATCCCTAAAGCCAACACCTCATTTGGCCGCCTTTCGTTCCAGTACTCTGCTGCCTGTGACTGGAACGAATTGCAAAAATCGCTGAAGTTGGAGACTTTTATCTCCCTCACCAACTTCAAACATCAGCTATCTGAGCAGCTAACCGATCGCTGCAGCTGTACATAGTCTATTGGTAAATAGCCCACCCTTTTCACCTACCTCATCCCCGTACTGTTTCTATTTATTTACTTTTCTGCTCTTCTGCACACCAATATCTCTACCTGTACATGACCATCTGATCTTTTATCACTCCAGTGTTAATCTGCAAAATTGTAATTATTTGCCTACCTCCTCATGCCTTTTGCACACATTGTATATAGACCCCCCCTTCGTTTTCTACTGTGTTATTGACTTGTTAATTGTTTACTCCATGTGTAACTCTTTGTTGTATGCTCACACTGCTATGCTTTATCTTGGCCAGGTCGCAGTTGCAAATGAGAACTTGTTCTCAACTAGCCTACCTGGTTAAATAAAGGTGAAATAAAATAAAAAAATAGCACTGGGGAAATACCATGTAATGAGAAGCGAGGCCAAGGAGGCAAAAAGACTGAAGGAGAAGACTCCCACAAGAACTCTATGCTAAACTGTTCTGCCACATTCATTTCAAATGTTACATCTTTCGATTTGTAAATGATAGGGAATACATCTGCAAATAATTGAAACTGATTATTCAAACTACACTGTACAGCTTTTGTGTGTCTGTGCATCATAGGTACAACAGTAAGCAATTCCGTTCTCAAATGTCTGTTTAATGTGAGAAGCAAAATGAAAAACACCTGTTAGACCATTACAATGCGGACTGTCATGCATTTTTACTATTACCAACAAGACAATGAAGTGATACGTGTCATGGAGACTTATAACGGATACTTTCCTAACACCAAAAATTCCCACGCTGAGCGATACTGTTTACTACACTATTATTCATACAATCCAAGTCATACGTTTATTGTCATTCATACTCTTATTTTTAACCAAATATCTTTTCAAAAGGCTCTGCTAGATGACATGTTTGGCCAGCAGCTGGCCTGGTACTTTAACCCAGAGTCTCTGGTCACTGAGCTCTCCAGCCTCCTGGAGTACCACTTGGAGAACCTCATGGCCAGCATGTAGTCCTACTGCAGGGACCATACTCCTTTCTCCTTCTCTCTCTCTTTTGAAGGAATTGAGGACTTGAAGTGCTTTGTTGAACCCTGATTAGTTAACACCCATTAATTTAATGCATTCTCTTGTTTTCTCTCCCCACAGGATTCTTGTGACACTTTGCCACCCAACAGGGATCTAGACACCAATGCACTACATTACTTTGCACTGAATTTGACATTTTTAAAATAAAATAAGTTGTAGTTCAAAAACATTTTTGTTTCTGTCTTTTCATCTATTTGATTTTATGACCATTTCCTCTTCCTGGAGGTATAATGCATATATTAGAATATTACATGAACAATGATGCTTTATTATCTGCATATGGAAATAAAAAACTGTTTAGTTGATTTACAGATACTACAGGCCCACACTTTATATGGTTTTGTACAGTGGTTTGTGATACTGTACTATTTAAAAACATGTAGGACTATATACACTGAGTGCACAAAACATTAGGAACATCTTCTTCATATTGAGTTGCACAACCTTTTCACCTCAGAACAGCCTCATTTCGTCTGGGCATGGACTCTACAAGCTGCCCTAAGTGTTCCACAAGGATGCTGCCCATGTTGTGTCAAGTTGGCTGGACGTCCTTTGGGTGGTGGACCATTCTTGAGACACATGGGAAACTGTTGAGCATGAAAAAACCAGCAGTGTTGCAGTGCTTGACACACTTAACCCGGTGCGCCTGGCACCTACTAACATACCCCGTTCAAAGGCAGTTAAATCTTTTCTCTTGCCAAATCACCCTCTGAATGACACACACAATCCGTGTCTCAATTCTCTCAAGGTTTTAAAATCTTTCTTTAACTCCCCTTCATCCCCTGAAGTGGATTCAACAAGTGACATCAATTAGGGGTCATAGCTTTCACTTGGTCAGTCTATGTCATGGAAAGAGCAGGTGTCCTCAATGTTTTGTATTATCAGTGTGTGTAGTAACCTGGTACAGTATAAAGTATACCACTAGAGGGGATAATTGCTTCAGTCTTGAATGTTACTTCTCACTATCCCTACATTAACAGTCTGCCATTGTAGACTCCGGTAACTTGGGTATCTTCGTTTTTTTATATTTGCCATTAATGTCTGAACCATTTACCATCTTTCCCACTGAAACCAGTAAATCAGACTGTTAAACAGCCACCACTAACATTGATTGGCTGCTGCCAACACACTGACTCAACTCCAGCCACTTTAATAATGGGAATTGATGGAAAATATATCACTAGCCACTTTAAACAATGCTACTTAATATAATGTTTACATACCTTACATTATTCATCTCATATGTATATGTATATACTGTACTCTATATCATCTACTGCATCTTTATGTAATACATGTATCACTAGCCACTTTAAACTATGCCACTTTGTTTACATACCCTACATTACTCATCTCATATATATATATATATATATACTGTACTCGATACCATCTACTGCATCTTGCCTATGCCGTTCTGTACCATCACTCATTCATATATCTTTATGTACACATTCTTATCCCTTTACACTTGTGTGTATAAGGTAGTAGTTTTGGAATTGTTAGGTTAGATTACTCGTTGGTTATTACTGCATTGTCGGAACTAGAAGCACAAGCATTTCGCTACACACGCATTAACATCTGCTAACCATGTGTATGTGACAAATACATTTGATTTGATTTGTTAGTGTTCATGTGAGAGGGTGTAGTAGTGCATACTGACCATTAGTTGGATCATAGTGTGGGTGGTGGAGTTTATGCAGGAACACAGAGGGTAGAGGCATTCTCCATCACAGTAGAAGGCAGAGTAACCCGTAGGAGCCAATACCCAGTCATAATGGAGAGAAATACCATAGAAATCAAAAGACAAGATGAATGACTAGAATAGACTCTTTCAATGAGAAATACATGATAAAGAATGCAAAGAACATACTCTACAATGCACATCCTACACAAATGCCTTGCTTCCCTAAAAATACTAACTGTGTGTTACAGCAGATAACGTAGTACAATGTTAGCTCATGATTATTTATTCAGTACAATGAGTAGTTAAGAGAGATAGAATCTCACCTTCCAGCCTTGTTCACTGAATCTCACAGATATCGCACATGTCTCTTACAAGCCTGACGCCCACTGTTGACATGGCTGTGATGTCAACAGTTTCCTGTTATGAACCAGGAAAGACTAATGTACACTTTGGATGCATTGGATTTTAAATTAAATGTAAATGCAACTTAAGCAATTTTGTAATTGGGATGAACTATCCCTTTAAACTGTATAAAACAAGTTTAACTACAAGACGAAAAACCAGTGTTGTCCCCTGACCTTGTATGTGTACTGGGCAAGGGCAGGTCGTATTTGGGCTTCTTCTTATTGGGGGTTGGGTTTCAGGGCGCGTGGGGGGCGACAGGGGGCCTGGCTGGCCCTGAAGAAGTTGGTTAGATGAGTACTTGAAGGCTTATATCTATATTTTGGAATGTTGGATGTTGATTTCGGGAGGCTTCCATCATGGAAAAGGGACCAGACCACTTTTTTTGTTAGTTAACCTAAACGAATCACCACCCTCGACAGAAGAACAGTTGACTGCTATTTAAGTAGTGATTTGACTGTCAAATCCATGTATTGGTGTGTGGCCATTGACTTTTATGGAGAGACCGCCCCAAATTTTCTGTGCCATTTCCTGGGCATTTCATTAACTCCGTTCTAAGTTCTGCGCATCCCAGCGCTTGGAAAAATCAATGGTAAAAAACACAATATATTGATCTTGAAAGAGTTGCATAACGGGCTGCAGGGAGGTCAGGCGAAGGATAGCAGAACTGGGTATTAACCGGAGCAGTTTAATGAGGAAAAAACCAAAGGCACCCAGAACAACAGAATATGGGTTGAAATAACCCGTCGCAAACCAGTCTGAAGTGCACATACACTTTACAACAAACAATTCCACACACAGACATGGGGGGAACAGAGGGTTATATACACGTCATGTAATGAGGGAATGTAAACCAGGTGTGTGGGAAAACAAGACAAAACACATGGAAAATGAAAGGTGGATCGTCAATGGCTAGAAGACCAGGACGTCGACCGCCAAACGCAGCCCGAACAAGGAGAGGAACAGACTTCGGTGGAAGTCGTGACAGATCTGTTTAAAACAATCAATCTTGTCATCGTGATCTGAGGTTAACATTTTGTGTAATTCCACTAAGTTTTATAGGGTGAAAATGCAAGCTTGTGTAAGGTAGTAACACAAACTGTCCGCATTAGGGACATTTGCGCGTCAATTGTCAATTTAAGAATATTGTATTCTTTGCCTACTCAAAGTATTACCAAAAGTACATATATTTAAAGGGACATAACACTGAGACCCCTGGACATGGGTGGGGGAATATTTGTGTGACGGCCTAAAATAGGGGCAGAAGCTCACCAGCACCAGCAGTCTCTCCAACCACCCCTGAACGTCAGAGTCATTTAACCATTTAGAGAGTTGAACAAATCCCTGGCACTCTGGACTAGAGCCTCCATAGTCTATGCAGCAACCTGAACATTTCACGTGCCTACCTTTAGGTTTCTCTCAGTACAGTCCATTGTACTGGCCTGTGTGATGTGTAGTAGTTTGATGCATCTTATTACTTTGTTTGTTTCAGTCTCAGCCAATGATTGTTAATATCCTCAATTCCTTACCTGACCCTTACAGATGCAGATGCCTGACCTGAAGACATTCAAACAGCACTTTGAGAGCAAGCATCCCAAGTCCCCAATGCCACCAGAGCTGGTTGATGTTGAGACTTAAAATGATGACACACACAATGGACCTACAGCTGGGGTAAGATGCAGTATACAGTGGGAAGAAATAGTAAGAGAACCCTTTGGAAATACCTGGATTTCTTTTATTTTTGTATTCTTTTTTTGTTATACTTAGTTTTTATTGTAGGAACACAAAGAAAGTACAAATAAAGCCAAATAAAAGAACAACAACAAGAAAAGATCTGTCAGTTACAGTGCACTTCATACCTTCATCATCATACCATCATATTAGTTACATTGACATCTTTGAATGTCCTTTTCCAAGTACGAAACCCATTTTTCCCAGTATTCTTGACCTGTCTCCTGTTGAGTTCTTAAGGCAAAGGTCATACGGTTTATTTCTTGTACAATGTCTATCCATTGTGTCACTGTGGGAGGGTCTTTTTGTAGCCATTTCCTAGTGATAGCCTTTTTACTGGCTGCCAGTTGGACCTTCAAGAGGTACTTTTCTCTATTGTGTAAGTTATCAGGTATTTCACCCATGTACAAAGAAATCAATGTTTGTTCTATGTCAAATCCCATTATTTTTCCAATGTTAGATCTTATTTCTCCCCAGTAAGTTTCGATTGCGGGGCAAGTCCAAAAGATATGAGAGTGGTCCGCCCTCAATAGACCGCATTCTCTCCAACAAGGGTGTTGTGAGCCAGTCTGTTTTGATTTCAGTTTAGGTGTTATGAAGAAACGTATAACATTCTTCCAACAGAATTCTCTCCATGACCTTGAGTTGGTGGAGCTTTGTTGAGTCTCTAATATATTCAACCATGTTTCATCAGTTATTTCAATGTTAAGTTCCTCCTCCCATTTCTTTTTAAAATAGTTTGTAGAATGTTTCTTTGAGGATTGAATACCCAAGTAGAGATTTGAAATAGTTTTTTCGTTACTCCCCAAGTTGTATGCGTTAGTGAATACTTGGATTAATTTTGGAGGTGCTCGAGGGTCAGTCACTTTTATCTCCCTTACGAAATAGTGTCGTACTTGTAGGTACCTGTAAAAATCTTGTTTATCCAAGCCATGTTTTTTACTTAGGTCCTGGAAGTTATCTAGGTTCCCATTCCTTACAATTGTACTGAATGACATGATGCCTTTCTGCGTCCATTGTTTAAACCTGCTGTCCTGAGTTGCAGGGATGAAGCTGGGGTCGTATGCGGGCCAACTCAGCAGTTTGATCTCTCTGTCTAAATGATTTTGCTTAACTACCCTAAACCATGTCTTCAGAGAGAAATTAATCCACTGATTTTGTCTATTGTATATTTCTTTTACCATCTCCTTATTTCCCAGTACTGACTGTATGGGTATCTCTGTCAGCGTAGTCTCGATGTCTTTCCATTTGGATTCGTATTCTGAATTGCACCAACACACCAGGGGTCTCAATTGGGCTGACACATAATAATCTTTTAGGTTTGGTAAGGCCATACCCCCACAGTTTTTTGGTAACTGTAATGTTGTATATCTAGTTCTTGGTCTCTTACTGTTCCTAAACTGTTTAGGTGGGATTTCTATGGGCAGTGATTGGAACAAATACAGTAACCTCGGCAGGATGTTCATTTTGATTGTTTCAATTCTACTAAGATCTAAGGGAAGTGAATTCCACCTGTCTAGGTCATCATATATTTTCTTGTTAATGTGATCGTAATTCATACAATAAAGTTTGGGTATATCTTTTGGTAAATTTACTCCCAGATATATAATGGATGAATAGGTCCAGGTGAAGTTATACCTACTCTTCAGATCTTCCTGTGGGGTATAATTATATACTAGGGCTTGGGTCTTGTGTACGTTAAGGACATATGTTGTAAAACATCCATCAATCTAGGTACACTTGAGCCTGGGTCTTGAAGGAATAACAGAACGTCATCAGCATACATGCATATCTTATGTTCACTGCCTCTTATTGTTATTCCCTCTAAAGTTGGGTCCTGTCTTATTGCCTGTGCTAATGGTTCTAGGTACAAGGAGAAGAGCGTGGGTGTATATGGGATCCCATCTAAAGATAAGGTTACTTATCTTGAAATTGTTATATGCAAGGATGAAAAACAATTGAACTTTAACTCCATTGAGAAAACAAAGAACAAATTGAACCTCTTGTTCATGAGAGATATTTCGTTATACGGTCGGGTATTATTATCCAAAGCTGAAGGGTTATCCAGGTCGGTTTATGTCTCGTTATCACTTGACTTACCCCCTAAAATTGTAAAGGACTTAGATAAGATTATTTATAGTTTTATTTGATGTGATATCCACAAAAATGATGTGGATATATTGAAGCAACATCTCAAGACATCAGGAAGTTAAGGCTTGGTCGCAAGTGGGTATTCCAAATGGACAATAACCCCAAGTATACTTCCAAAGTTGTGGCAAAATGACTTAAGGACAACAAAGTCAAGGTATTGGAGTGGCCATCACAAAGCCCTGATCTCAATCCTATAGAACATTTGTGGGCAGAACTGAAAAGGCGTGTGCGAGCAAGGAGGCCTACAAACCTGACTCAGTTACATCAGCTCTGTCAGGAGGAATGGGCCAAAATTCAGTCAACGCATTGTGGGAAGCTTGTGGAAGTCCACCCGAAACATTTGACCCAAGTTAAACAATTTAAAGGCAATGCTACCAAATACTAATTTAGTGTATGTAAACTTCTGACCCACTGGGAATGTGATGAAAGAAATAAAAGCTGAAATAAATCATTCTCTCTACTATTATTGTGACATTTCACATTCTTAAAATAAAGTGATGATTCTAACTGACCTAAGACAGGGATTTTTTTACGAGGATTAAATGTCAGGAATTGTGAAAAACTGAGTTTAAATGTATTTGGTTAAGGTGTATGTAAACATCAGACTTCAACTGTACCTAGAAGTGCACACTATTCTTATTATTTTTTTATGTATCTTAAAAGTAAAAGTAATATAGTCAACTATACAACTTCTACTACTACTACTACTACTACACTTTATATCATCCAATAATATATAATGAAAAACACTCAACATGAAGAATTAATGCAATTATGTTAATTTCAAATATTTATTTTGAAATATAGATTAGGTGCTCTTCTTTTTATAGCAGGAAGTAAAGGGACTGGACAAGGCTTTGCCTATAGTTGAAAACATCCTGGAAATGAGCGAACGCTTCCTTGGTTTCTTCTTGGTGGAGCACACACTCTCTGTTCGGCAGGATTGTTGATCATTGACAATTGCTGGGGGAAAAAATGTAAACATAACATTTTCTTTAACTGACCCTAGTTAGTGTGAAGAATTAGTATTGCATTATTATTATTTAAATTGTAATATTCTACATAATTTCCAAATGTCGGGCGGCAGGTAGCCTAGCAGTCTCAATCCGCCTATTTAACACAGAAGTGTTACATAGGCCCCCCCAGGGCTTAGACTGTTTAGTGCCAAAAAGAAGGGGATAAAAACATGCAAAAAATATATATACATATAAATAAATATATATTTCGTCAACTTTCTTATATCTCTCAGATTTAGGACAGACACTTTCCATGTAGTGAATCTGTTATTCAATGCGTTTGTATCGGCTATTAGCAGTAAGGACGATACAAACCCCTCGGCCTAGACAGGGCTTAGACTCTTGTGGGTTAAAAAGCATGATCATTACAAAGGTGCAACTAGTGCTGTGGACAATAAAAGGCCACGCTAAAATGTGCAGTTTTGTCACACCACACAACGCCACAGATGTCTCAGAGACAGAGACTGAGAAAAATAGGAGCAAGGAAAAACGCTGGTTGACTTGTTTTGAGGGAGCGTGCAATTGTGATGCTGACTGCAGGAATGTCCACCAGAGCTGTGGCCAGAGAATTGAATGTTTATTTCTTTACCATAAGCCGCCTTCAATGTCGTTTTAGAGAATTTGGCAGTATGTCCAACCGGCCTCACAACCACAGACCAAGTATATGGCGTCGTGTTGGCTGTAGGGTTATGGTGTGGGCAGGCATAATCTACGGACAACGAACACAACTGCATTTTATCAATGGCAATTTGAATGCACAGAGATACCGTCACGAGATCCTTAGGCCCATTGTCGTGCCATTCATCCACCACCATCACCTCATGTTTCAGCATGATAATGCATGGCCCCATGTCGAAAGGCCTGCATACTCACCAGACATGTCATCCATTTAGCATGTTTGTGATGCTCTGGATTGACGTGTACAACAGCGTGTTCCAGTTCTCACCAATATTCAACAACTTCACACAGCTATTGAGGAGGAGTGGGACAACATTCCATAGGCCACAATCAACAGCCTGATCAACTCTACGCGAAGGAGAAGTGTCACGCTGCATGAGGAAAATGGTGGTCACACCAGATACTGACTGGTATTCTGATCCACGCCTACCTTTTTTTAAGGTATCTGTGACGAACAGATGCATATCTGTATTCCCAGTCATGTGAAATCCATAGATAAGGGCCTAATGAACGTATTTCAATTGACTGATTTCCATATATGAACTGTAACTCAATAAAATCTTTGAAATTCTTGCATGTTGCGTTTATATTTTTGTTCAGTACACATTTGAGTGTATTGACTTACCTGTTTCACTGACGGCAGGGGTCTGGTTCTGGGAAGGTGTTGGAGTGCAGTGGTTCTTCTTGTTGACCTGCTTTGTACTCTGGGTAACCAACAGTCATTTATACAGTAGGAGAAATTGCACACAAAGGGTAACAGTGTTTACCATCATACTGTACGTAATGAATAAAAAATAATCTTAAAAATGTGTATTTTGATGACATATGTACCTTTGGGTTGAGTCCACAGAGAGTGCTGAATCTTCCTCTCTTCTTTTCCTTTCTACCAGTTTTTGGAAGCCCAGAATTACCTACCTCGTCACTGCCAAGTGCATTGCGTGATGACAACTGGGTCATGGAGGGAGGTGAAGAGCTAGCCTCATTGCATTTCGTTAGTAGTTCCCTAGTTAATGATTTGACCAGGGCATCGTCAAATGCATAATCCGTTGACTTCATTGCAACCTGGAGCATCTTCTCTGACCCAAATTCTTGAAGAAGCCCCTTGTAGACAGCCTTGAAAATCTTTTTGATTTTCAGATTCTGGGGGTAGGCTTGAGTTGGTTCAAGGCCTGAGGTGCCACAGAACTCAGACAGAATCCTCTTTGTGAGAACTCTTGATGTTTCACCAATGTCAGAGGATTCCAGTAATGTGATAGGGGTGATCATTGACAGCAGTCTAACAATCAGTAAAAGTACCAAAGAGGTGTAGTCATTGCTAGTGGAGTCAAATGATGCATGTGTATCAGAGTCCATGGCTGATGGAGTTGATGGATGCACAGAGGCACTAGACATCTCCAGATCTTTGTTGTCCATCTTGGATTCCACCTCTCCTAAAACTTGAATATCCACAGTTCCACCGTTGTGTGTGCTGCTGCCAGACAGAGATGGTCTAGGCAATGATTTGGCACTAGACTGACGGCTAGTGGTCATGAGAGCCGGTCTGTTAGAGTCAAGTGTTCCAGCATCAGTTGGGGACAACCCATTGATTATGTTCATCAACTCTGATAATTCTTCTGATGAATTGGAGGCCACAGAACAGGTATCCATGACCTGATTGACCATTATATTGGTGAAAAGGCTCTTTGTGTCACAGTAAACCTGTGAGGAACTAATGGAGATGGCAGAAGAGCTCGGGATAAGCCGACTTGTGTCCTGCAGACAACCATCAGAGATGATAGTTTGGCAGAAATCGGATCCTTGTGATGGTGGAGGAAGACAGAAGACAATCTGCTGTAGCAGACGTTTTATTGACTCCGTAGCAAAGGAGTATACAAGGTCAGATGGAAACTCCCTGGATTCTTCAGAAGCATTCAATCCTGTCTTCAGCTTCAAAAGAATAGAGTCAGACACGGTCTTGCCAGCTGGCACAAAAAGAGCCTGGGGGGTGTTGTGACTCTTTATGAGCTCATAAACTTTGTCAGTGAGCTCATGTGAGAAGTTCTGAAGACCGTCCCTGGGGCTGAGTCTCGCAAGTCTTCTTGTAAAAGAAGTGACATCATCTGCAGTGGCTATGTGTTCCATATCTTCTCTTGGAATGACCTCCATAACAATGTCAACTATGGCAGAGATGGTTTGCCTTGTGTAATTTGTTGACCCTTGTGAATGAGTTGAGGAGTCACTCATATCAATGACCGAACTCCTAATGATAGGACAATAGATTTCAACAGGCCACTCATCGGGGACTGGAGTGCCTGGAAGAGAATTTGTAAAATCACTCTGGGACCCTCTGGTCATGGCAGAGGTGATGGACAGGGAGGACTTTGAGGAGGATGGCCGGTGTATCTCGTGTCTACTATCAGTTCTCACCATGTCAACATCCTCCAACATGGAGCCCACGATGGAACGAGTCAAGAGGCCTTTCTCTGAGGTGCTCATCCTCTCTGACATAGACACTCTCCTCTGGATTGTCATCAGAGTCTGACTAATTAAGGCTTTGGAATAATTTACCATGCTGGTCTGGCTGCCTTCATGTTCACTGTAAGTCATTTGTGTAGAAGTAGCTGTTCTGCATATGGATTCGGCATGTTTGGGGGCCTCAACCACATTGTCTAGGAGGACCGGTTGTTGCTGGGCAAAAAAGTCCTTGACCTTGGTGAACACATTGTTGAACAGGTTAACAGTGCCTGGCCAAATGATCTTTCCTTTCACATTGGCCCCGTTGTGAACACTGACAGGAAGGGTTGAAGCTGACAGGGATCTCTCTAACTGGCCAGACACTGACGCATCAGACATTTTAGTCATCTGGGTGAAGCTATTAAGGTCTTTAGTGATGCTTATGACGATGTTGGATGCTGCAGAATTGGTGTGCAGAGAAGAGGTGAACAAAGGTGGAGTTCCACTCTTCTGAAGGATTTTGACATCTCTATCATCACCATCATTACTGGACTCTGCACAAATGTCTGCACTTCTACCATCAAGGCTGGTATTTACAATGCCAATTAACCCTGATTGAAGGATCCCACCAGCCATATGTGAGGCTTTAGTTTGAAACTCCTCAGTACATAGTTTGTCAAAGGCTGTGGATTTAAGACTTCTAGAGGATGCCTCCTCCTCATCATTGTTGATCTCACTGTGCAAATTGTCCTGTGTATTGACAGCATAGTCATCAACAGATAAATATGATTTGGAGGCGGCAAGGACGTCAATCTGAGAAACAACGGCATCCAAAAGCTTGGACAGGTCTTCTGTATCTCCTTTTAGGCTAGAGAGGCATTTCTCCATGGATTCCGCAGAGTGATACACAGTGAGGATCTGACTAATGACCTCCTTGGTACAGGTTTGAAGGTCTGCCTGGATTTCAAGAGAATCACTATTACAAGTCACCTGAGAATCTAAACTTTCACTAGGAGCCTGTTTGAGAGTCTCATCATGTATTGGTGTAACACCATCGATGACCTTTACAGAGTCTTGGCAGGGAGTGAGAAACCGCCTCAGCATTTCTCTAAATCTATGATATATAATACGAGCAGCATGAAGGGTGCTCACTTTTGAAATTCTGACATTTTCAGAGTCATGTGCCTGCATGGACTGAACAACAGTCTCCACATCTGTTACAAAAGTGTCCAGCAATTTAGATGCTTCAGAGTCTCCCAGTAAGCTGTTTGTAAAGGGGTTGACAGATCTCAGATCTTCACTCACTGCCTTTCTAGCCTTTGTCTGGAAAGACACACCGGAGAGTTTCTTCATATTTAAAATTGGAAGACTCTGGGTAGATTCACTGTTGGTGGTACTGTCCTGCAGACCAAGTGGAAAAGTGAGATGGGAGAGACATTGTTCACTGTCTAACAACTCAGATGGTGAGGGGGAACAAGAACTGGTGAAATCGTTCAAGTCAGACATGATGCCATCCACAAATAGAATGGCCTCCAGAGACTCTTCAGAATCACACTCTCCAACAGAAGATGAGAACTTCTCCATCACCTCAGTCTTATACAAGACTAGAACCTGGCTGGCAATCGCTTTTGTGGTGTCAAGGAGGACTTGGTCTTGCAAATACTTGTTGAGAGCCAAGAGAGGTTTTGGGGTCTCACTTTGTCCTTTTTGTTCATTCATAGATGAGGGGGTTATTAAAAGTGGTTTACAAGAAATGGAGTCTGATGTGTCAGCCTCACCATTACTGGAATGACCGACGTCCAGGCACAAAGTTGGAACCATTGTGAAATAATATTTTGTGCTCCCCACAAATGTACTTGCGAGATCCCCTTTTTCTGGACAGGTAAGAATCCTCTTCAGCGTATTTTTCATGTCGTAGTAACAACCAACAGTGTAAGACCAGATCTTACTTTGATGGTTTTCAAGAAGGATCTGCTCACCCTGTGCAGGGGAGCAGGATGCCCTGATAGACTGGGTAAGATTGTCCATGTCTGAAACAAAGGTACTTACCAACTCAGAGGCCTCAGGGTCAACCATAAGGTCTCTGATCTCACCTATCCTAGGAGTTGGACAAGATGATGTAGTGCCAGAACAACATGATGTACAACCCCTGAATCTTTTAACGATCTCCCGGATCGATTCATTGGCCTTGGTCTGAAACTCCTCAGTGAGTAGTCTGTCCATACTTTGTGTTGACAGACGAAGACTAGATTTGGCACCTTTGATATTGAGGTTGCTCTCTCCTTGTTTTAGCATCTCCTCTGGACTTTTACAAGCTTCAAGCATCTTCATATGGTCAGCAACAACACAAAGCAGTTCCCTCTTGTCGGGTTCATTTTTCTCCTTATTGCTGAAGTTCAAAACAGTGCCACTGAGGGCTGTCATGACCTGTCCTGTTAAATGTGTCATGTCCACCTCAACACCATCCTCTCTGAGAACAACACTCTGCTCAACACTCTTCCCATTAATGTACATCTGAAGTATGTTGGAAAGACCAGACACCATCTCCTCAACCACCTTGGTGCTGGAGACACCACCACTGGCAAAAATGACAGGGGACATTCGCCCAGAAATGGGAGGTTGGATGGCCACAGAGATTATGGAATTGACCTTCTTTGACACTTCTCCAACAATAACCCGGGATAGACTTTGAGTGTCTACCTGGTCCTCTCTTTGGATACAGAGGACATTGTTCAGCAACTCTTTGAAGGAATCCTGGACACCAGTGAGGAGACTGTCCTCAGTGATCCCAAAAAAGTCACTGAGTGGCTCAGATGATATAGACTCACCATCTCCCTGAGTATTTGGCAACACTGTCTGAGACCTTTGAGAATACAAAGCAAACAATACAGCATTCCATATTCAATAGTAGACACGGTAGTGACATTAATACATCATTCAGTAATCAGTTAAACTGGTCATTAAGAGTAAACTGTTATACAGATAACAAAACATATTTTCACAAAATGGGTTATGAATAGTTAGGTGAAACCGGTTTCTTTAGGAATGACTGAACATACCCATTACGTGAGGAGCTTGATTTGGCCGTGCAACACCTTGAGGATTTGCTGCTGCCTCTCTTGCGAACCTTCAGGTTTGTGCTAGAGGATCTCTCTGATTCTGTCAGAGACTTGCCGGATACTGGAGACACATGGCTGTATATCCGTACAAAACGGAAAATTGCAGGGATGATGACCTCCAGGATGGCCTCAGATACAAACCGCACAATCTCCAGGCACATCTCTGCAAGCAATGCCCTCATCACCTGTAGGACCGAAACAGTGTAGGTAGATTACTCATAGCCGGGCTCTGAAACCAAGCTCCTCGAAGAGATACCAACAATCTCACATATGTTCATGAGAATCATGAAAGTGGCATACATTGGAAAGCATGAAAAGCAGTAGGCTACTAAAAAGCTCTTTGAATGAAACTGTTTGTGATAATGTGGATGATACTGTAGATAGATAAAAGGTTTGTATCTAATATTCTTGAAACATCTATTAATATATCTATGAATCATTTTCAGGGTTAAGGGACTTACAGGGTTCATCCTGCCAATGCTTAACTGCCTCCATTGCCTATAGGAGATAATTAGATGTTTTTAGCACCAAAAAGCACACCAACACACATACAATTTATAAAATCCTCCAGATGACATTGCATTCAAATACTACAATAGAAGTTTGGACATACTCCTCAGTAAGTTTTTCCAGAAACCGGATGATAATCGGGTTGAACGCATCCGGATCGATTGGCGGGAGGTCAAGAGCCCTGGTCTGACAGGCCCTGGAGACACACTCACTTAGGATCTTCTCATTAGATTGTCCCTGGTGAGATGTCCCCTGAACTGCCATCCCAGAGAATTCCACAGATGTAGAGGGACCTGTGTGCAAAGCAGCATTCACCAAGGTAAAGAAGTCAGAAAACATGTAACCTTCTGAGGCAAATATGTATTAGCCAACTTTGTGCACTTTGTGAAGTTAAGTAGCCAAGAAAGTATAACATGTGCACTCTGCTATTAGTCCTCTGCTCAATAGATGTCCATACTAAATTACATTTACATGCAAAAGGATTACATTCAGTGAAATTAGAGTTTCATTTATGACCTGCATCAGTGATCTGCTCCACTTTGTTTCTCTTGGTCCTCTTGGCCTAAAAAGACAATACAGTCAATGATATACACGTAGATACTGTATGAAACCATTCCAATACAGCCCTTTGAGTAGAGCAAGGGTAAGACTGATTGCAGGGCTGTCCCCGACAACAACAAAAAAATGTGTCGACCGAGAGTCATCCTGTTCTAATGTTAAAATGTATTTTTCCATATCAGACACAGCCTATGTGTTTGAATACAATCACCTACATAGGCACTGAGCTTGGCTGATGCTTTAAGCACACTGTCTAATTAAATAATTAAGACACAGAAATGACCAATTCATCCCAAAACTTCTCAATTGGGTTGAGGTTGGGTGATTGTGGATGTCAGGTCATCTGATGCAGCCCTCCATCACTCTCCTTCTTGGTCAAATAGCCCTTACACAGCCTGGAGACGCAAACCAGATGGGAGGCGTATCACTGCAGAATACTATGGTAGCCATGCTGGTTAAGTGTGCCTTGAATTCTAAATAAATCACAGACAGTGTCACCAACAAAGCGCCCCCACATTATCACACCTCCTCCATGCTTCATGGTCGGAACCACACATGCGGAGATCATCTGTACGCCTACTCTCACAAAGACATTGTTGGAATTTGGACTTATCAGACCAAAGGACAGATTTCCACCAGTCTAATGTCCATTGCTTGTGTTTCTTGGCCCAAGCAAGTCTCTTCTTCTTATTGGTGTCCTTTAGTAGTGCTTTCTTCGCAGCAATTTGACAACGACGGCCTGATTCACGCAGTCTCCTCTGAACAGTTGATGTTGAGATGTGTCTGTGACTTGAACTCTGTGAAGCATTTATTTGGGCTGCAATGTGAGGTGCAGTTAACTCTAAAGAACGTATCCTCTGCAGCCGAGTTAACTCTGTCTTCCTTTCCTGTGGCGGTCCTCATGAGAGCCAGTTTCATCATTGTGCTTGATGGTTTTTGCGACTTGATGGTTTTTGCACTTGATGAAAAGTTCAAAGTTCTTTACATTTTACGGATTGACTGAACTTCATGTCTTAAAGTAATGACGGACTGCTGTTTCTCTTTGCTTATTTGAGCTGTTCTTGCCATAATATGGACTTGGTCTTTTACCAAATAGGGCTATCTTATGTATACCAACCGTACCTTGTCACAACACAACTGATTGGCTCAAATGCATTAAGAAGGAAAGAAATTCCTTTACTTAATTTTTAACAAGGCACACATGTTAATTTATGAAATGCATTCCAGGTGACTACCTCATGAAGCTGGTTGAGAGAATGCCAAGTGTGTGCAAAGCTGTCATCAAGGCAAAGGGCTACTTTGAAGAATCTCAAATGTAAAATATATTTTGATTTGTTTAACATTTTTTTGATACCTACATGATTCCATATGTGTTATTTCATAGTTTTGATGTCTTCACTATTATTCTACAATGTAGAAAATAGTAAAAATAAAGAAAAACCCTTTCGACTGGTAATATATACACTGCTCAAAAAAATAAAGGGAACACTAAAAAAACACATCCTAGATCTGAATGAATGAAATATTCTTATTAAATACTTTTTTCTTTACATAGTTGAATGTGCTGACAACAAAATCACACAAAAATTATCAATGGAAATCAAATTTATCAACCCATGGAGGTCTGGATTTGGAGTCACACTCAAAATTAAAGTGGAAAACCACACTACAGGCTGATCCAACTTTGATGTCATGTCCTTAAAACAAGTCAAAATGAGGCACAGTAGTGTGTGTGGCCTCCACGTGCCTGTATGACCTACCTACAACGCCTGAGCATGCTCCTGATGAGGTGGCGGATGGTCTCCTGAGGGATCTCCTCCCAGACCTTGACTAAAGCATCCTCCAACTCCTGGACAGTCTGTGGTGCAACTGTTGGTGGATGGAGCGAGACATGATGTCCCAGATGTGCTCAATTGGATTCAGGTCTGGGGAACGGGCGGGCCAGTCCATAGCAACAATGCCTTCCTCTTGCAGGAACTGCTGACACACTCCAGCCACATGAGGTCTAGCATTGTCTAGCATTAGGAGGAACCCAGGGCCAACCGCACCAGCATATGGTCTCACAAGGGGTCTGAGGATCTCATCTCGGTACCTAATGGCAGTCAGGCTACCTCTGGCGAGCACATGGAGGGCTGTGCGGCCCCCCAACGAAATGCCATCCCACACCATTACTGACCCTCCGCCAAACCGGTCATGCTGGATGTTGCAGGCAGCAGAACGTTCTCCACGGCGTCTCCAGACTGTCACGTCTGTCACATGTGCTCAGTGTGAACCTGCTTTCATCTGTGAAGAGCACAGGGCGCCAGTGGCGAATATGCCAATCTTGGTGTTCTCTGGCAAATGAAAAACGTCCTGCACGGTGTTGGGCTGTAAGCACAACCCCCACCTGTGGACGTCGGGCCCTCATACCACCCTCATGGAGTCTGTTTCTGACCGTTTGAGCAGACACATGCCTGCTGGTGGTCATTTTGCAGTGCTCTGGCAGTGCTCCTCCTGCTACTCCTTGCACAAAGGTGGAGGTAGCGGTCCTGCTGCTGGGTTGTTGCCCTCCTACGGCCTCCTCCACGTCTCCTGATGTACTGGCCTGTCTCCTGGTAGCGCCTCCATGCTCTGGACACTATGCTGACAGACACAGCAAACCTTCTTGCCACAGCTCGCATTGATGTGCCATCCTGGATGAGCTGCACTACCTGAGCCACTTGTGTGGGTTGTAGACTCCGTCTCATGCTACCACTAGAGTGAAAGCACCTCCAGCATTCAAAAGTTACCAAAACATCAGCCAGGAAGCATAGGAACTGAGAAGTGGTCTGTGGTCCCCATCTGCAGAACCACTCCTTTATTGGGGGTTTCTTGCTAATTGCCTGTTGTCTATTCCATTTGCACAACAGCATGTGAAATGTATTGTCAATCAGTGTTGCTTCCTAAGTGGACAGTTTGATTTCACAGAAGTGTGATTGACTTGGAGTTACATTGTGTTGTTTAAGTGTTCCCTTTATTTGAGCAGTGTATATGGATGATTTACAAAGCCAGGCACATTTAACAATTAGGCTTTTGATTATAGACCTAATTTAGTTGGGTTTTCCTCTCTCCTCAATTTTCTTAGACAATTAGGCTAAGGCCAGGGCTGTTTTCCCCGTATCTGCTACTGCTGCTGCCTCTGCAGCATTGTTCTCAATCCCAATATGCTGGTTAACTTTGTTTATATCCACATAGCAACATAGGAAGGGCGGCAATTCTACGGAGCACTGAGATTATGTTTCAGAACCATGGACAGCGACCGTATCCAATGCAGGAGAAAGCGCATTTGTTATAAAATAATATTTGATTTATTGGTGTTGCACCATTATTTTTACATGATATAACCATATACCAATGTCAGTATCACGTCTTAGCGTGATGGACTGTGCCATCCCTGTGGCCTCGGCAATGCGATTAGTCAACTGAGACAGGCGCGAATCAGACAGGTGTCCATGTGCACCATGAAGAAAACTAACTTTTGCGGCTGCTCGACTTAAGAAATCCCAGTCAACCAACAGCCTATCGACCAAACTGTCGACCAAAGGGGTCAGCCCTAGATTTACTATTAGGAGATAAAAAGGGTATTGCATGGCAATTACCTTCCTCGGAACAACATGCTGTAGGGGCAGGTTATAGATATGAAAGATCTCACAATATCCACATCTCTGCTCAATCTATTCCTTACCTTGACTTTATTTATTTTCACGGCATCCTGCTGCATCGGAGGCAGGGGATCCTTCTTCACCTTTTCCTCATCTTCATCATTCTGATTATCAACAAAATCTCTCTCG
>NW_022263827.1:0-41696 GCF_002021735.2 Oncorhynchus kisutch
GAGAGAGAGAGAGAGAGAAAAAATGGAGAAAGAAAAATGGAGAAAGAAAAATGGAGAAAGAACAGCCTGGCACAAGGGAAGGGTGACATTATCAAAGCCTTGTTGAAATTAGCGGCGCCTGGTTTATCACATTAAACATGACCATGTCTACACTAATGGATTTTTTTTGAGGCGACGGAAAAGGTGCCATTTTGAATCTCATTGACAAACTCCTGAGGGACTGCAGGGGACTCAGTTGGATATGTTAATTGGATGTGATTTTCTAATTTTGCCCCTTCTCATATTCAGGTCTCTCTCTCTCTGGTGTCTAGTACCGTGGCAAGGGGCGCCGCCCAACCGGCTCTGCACCTCAGATTAATTGAGAGATCAAGGCATGATTACTTCTGGATTGTCATTGTACTCAACTAGTAGGCCTGTATAACATAAGATGGGTAGCATATACTTATTTATTAGCATAACATATACTAGTTATTCTTATAGTGTGGTATACTTATTTATAAATATGTAAAAAGGGAAATATTTTAACAATTTATGTAAATATGCTGGCATATAATAGTAGCGTCCAGCAAATGGTTAATAAATGAAAAAATGCATAGCATAGTTCATCATATGTCAAATATTTCAATATAGCAGACGTGTTTGCGGTGCCTATGCAGGTCTAGGAGACCAGAATACAACTGCTCATCCTCCATCCCCAAAACACGTCTTCTCTGAGAGCACATTGCACTCGCTCCTTTTAAAAGCTCCCTGCCAGTTGGCTATGAATAGCATTTAGCTCCAATCAAGCAAGAACGGTACCTTAGACACTTCCAACATCTGGCTACTTTTAGTTAATTGCTCATTTCTAGTAAATGTTTTTTTGAAGGTAACCAATCCGGCTAGTCGACACAGACAGGAAGAGTTTAACAGTGGTGTGTGACTGAGTTCATCAGAGAGGTCACCAAATGAGTGGCTTACTGGCTCTTCATTAGCCAAGCTCAAAGGGACTTGCATGTCATTCTGACAACTATTCTGGAAGGAAATAACGGAATAACGTGGAGGCTAATTAGCATCTGAGAAATGCAGCTTTCTCATTCTGGATTGGTGGAGAAATCTGTTTCCATTTCTTCGATCTAATGATACCTGATGTCCCCGTTGCAATTTGTGGCTAACACATGAATGATGGGAAAATAAAATGTGTGCTGGCAGAGGCTTGTGTTTTCCATTATAGACCTGTTTTTAGAGGGGGAGGAGGGTATTCATCATTTAAATGGAAACGACAGCTTATATAGAGCTGTAATTCTATGGAAAACAGCTGTAGTCCTGTGTCATTTGGCTTTGAATCCAACCCAAGGCAGTAACGGGGGATACCTCTATGCAGATACCAGAGAGAAGCTTCGGGTTTGGAATAGAAACTCCAGAGGAATGGCATATTTTCATTTTTTTTCCCGTAGGTGGAGTGAGGCTACGAAAGATATTGAGGAAGCTGTTCTCCTCTTTGATGAAATCATTCTGGATGGCTTTCCATTCACTTAATGTAATAGGTGGATCAAGAGTAGTATTCAAGATGACAAGAGCTTGCAACAGGTTCATACTTGATCAGTTTTCCGACTGTCATCATCAATTCCTTTAACAGAATGCAGTAACAGACTATCAGAGGGTAGTCCAGGGTTCTGGGTTGTATTAGTAAGGTAATACTGGTCTCCTGGGAGGTGTTGGTCGATAATGAGGGTCTTTAGAACCATTTCATTTGCTGGTCCATTAATACTGTGTATAGCTATATCACCCATACAGCAGATTCATGAGCCTGCTAACAAGCATGCTGAAAACAGAGGCAATTATCCGTTGAGGTCTCCTATTTCAGGAGCATCGTAAAACTGATATCCCTTTATTTTCTAACAAATCACATGATATCTTGTTGTGACCACTTTTCTCTGAAACCGCTCAAGAAGATCTCAGATCTGGGTGAATCCAAGATGAAGATGGATTTGGACATGTTAGTTGATTATCTCACTGATCATCCCTTTCTTAGATCAAATGAGCTTTTATTTTCACATGCTTCGTAAACAACAGATGTAGACTACCGGTGGAATGCTTACTGACGGGCTTCCCAACAATGTAGAGAGGAAGAGATGAAATAGAAAGATACTAACAGGAGGAATAAATCCACCAGGAGTAATGATGACTTGGTTATATACACGGGGTACCAGTACTGAGTCGACGTGCAGGGGTACGAACACCGTGTGAAGACAAACGCCTGGTGAGGCAGTCTGTCATCCTTGACCCAGCAGGACAGCAAAACATTTCCCCCCCTAGGGCATCGAGTAGGCCCCTGTCTTTGCCAAGCATCTTAACAGAGAAAACACATTGATCTTGCGAGTCACCTATTCATCTAGGAAATTGGCCTGATCGTTCGCTCCCAGTATCTGTGGTCAGTTCATCACCCTCATATCGACTTTTGTCTGACTATGATGATCAAACTCCCGCCCAGCCATTCAGATGTCCAACAATAGCACTGTTTTGATTGAATTTGGTCTGTTTTATTGAAGCAATTCAGAATGGCAAATGTTCAATTTATGAATCAATGCATGTGTGTAACCCCCCCCCAAACATTGATTTGGCATTATGAATGTTGTTGCATTGCTATGGTAACTTGAAGGGATAGCAATGGTTGCACCCAAATGGCATTCCTTATTGATTGGCACTTGTCAACAGTAGTGCACTATGCAGGTAATAATACGCCAGTTGGGACTCAGCCAAAGTCTTTGCCATTATATGTCAACCTGTCAAGAGCTTCCAGTAAGTAGATAGGTTGTCGCCGGAGCGTATCGGTCTGAGAATCACGGATGTGTCGGCGGGCGACAGACCTTCAGACGGCTTGTGGAGTAAATCATAATCACCGGGCAGATAGGAGGACGAGGGAGGGGTGCAGACAGACGCAGGGACAAACTACAGAAACGGTAGCCTTGACCCAGCAGGCAAAACAACCACATTACAACCCCCAAAAAATGGTTGCAATAATGTCATTAAACCTGCATTATTGGTTGTAATGTGGTTGTTATGAGGTCATTTCAACCAGCTTTGCCCACTGGGATAGTTATGGTGGATTAGTCTCCTGATAACCATCTGCTATTGTGAATAGATCTGTCCTCATTACTACTGTAGCCGTAATAATACAATAACTGGCTGTGTGTCTCTCAAAAGTCAATCTGAAATGTGTTTACAACAGTGTTATTACATGATAGCAGCCCTATTCAGAACCACCTACTGCACGTGTCACTCATTCCACGGAGGGCTGTGTGTCTGCAGGTTTACACTCTTCTCATTCCACGGAGGGCTGTGTGTCTGCAGGTTTACACTCCTCCCATGGACTTGATTGATGAATTATGGTCACGGATTAGTAACGAACTCCCCTCACCTGGTTGTCTAGGTCTTAACTGAAAAGAGCAACCAAAAACTCAGCGGACACTAGGCCCTCTGTGTAATGAGGTTGACACCTCTGCCGTACAGCATTGGTAATAGCGTTGTTGCTTCAACCAGTCAATACAACACATACATGTGACTGTAGAATTCAGCAAGGATTCCATGTAGCAGCCAGGACACAGAGGTGTTTTTCAGAGGTGAAATAGTCCCCTGTTGCTCTGAGAGCTGGCAGCTGACCTAATTTAGCATTTTGTCTGCAGGTGTTTCCTGAGTGTTTCCTTGACTTCGAGAGAGAGAGAATGAAAGAGAGAGAGAGAACACACTGTCACCACAGTACAACACACTGACAGAGTACATGAGGCTCCCCCTGTCCCGCCTCCATCTTCTTTCTGAGCACACCCTCATGTTCTCACTAACCTGACCTATCAGAGGGCAGGATGGAGCTACTGTACCTAGGATGGGCTTGGGGATGGTTTGGGACTGATCTGACTGGCTGGCTCACCCGCCGTCTCAGTTGAAATTGGAATTAACCACCTGCACACACACACATAACATATTCTACCTCAAACGTTCCTCACGTTTCAAACCAATGAATAAATGAAAACATTGCCTTGATCCCAGTAGTATGGAGATACAGTGTTGTCTCTGTATGTTGCTATTAAGACCCAGTCATCCCTACTTGATCCCAGTAGTATGGAGATACAGCGTTGACTCTGTATGTTGCTATTAGGACCCAGTCATCCCTACTTGATCCCAGTAGTATGGAGATACAGCGTTGTCTCTGTATGTTGCTATTAGGACCCAGTCATCCCTACTTGATCCCAGTAGTATGGAGATACAGTGTTGTCTCTGTATGTTGCTATTAGGACCCAGTCATCCCTACTTGATCCCAGTAGTATGGAGATACAGTGTTGTCTCTGTATGTTGCTATTAGGACCCAGTCATCCCTACTTGATCTCAGTAGTATGGAGATACAGCGTTGTCTCTGTATGTTGCTATTAGGACCCAGTCATCCCTACTTGATCCCAGTAGTATGGAGATACAGCGTTGTCTCTGTATGTTGCTATTAGGACCCAGTCCTCCCTACTTGATCCCAGTAGTATGGAGATACAGCGTTGTCTCTGTATGTTGCTATTAGGACCCAGTCATCCCTACTTGATCCCAGTAGTATGGAGATACAGCGTTGTCTCTGTATGTTGCTATTAGGACCCAGTCATCCCTACTTGATCCCAGTAGTATGGAGATACAGTGTTGTCTCTGTATGTTGCTATTAGGACCCAGTCATCCCTACTTGATCCCAGTAGTATGGAGATACAGTGTTGTCTCTGTATGTTGCTATTAGGACCCAGTCATCCCTACTTGATCTCAGTAGTATGGAGATACAGCGTTGTCTCTGTATGTTGCTATTAGGACCCAGTCATCCCTACTTGATCCCAGTAGTATGGAGATACAGCGTTGTCTCTGTATGTTGCTATTAGGACCCAGTCCTCCCTACTTGATCCCAGTAGTATGGAGATACAGCGTTGTCTCTGTATGTTGCTATTAGGACCCAGTCATCCCTACTTGATCCCAGTAGTATGTAGATACAGCGTTGTCTCTGTATGTTGCTATTAGGACCCAGTCCTCCCTACTTGATCCCAGTAGTATGGAGATACAGCGTTGTCTCTGTATGTTGCTATTAGGACCCAGTCATCCCTACTTGATCCCAGTAGTATGGAGATACAGCGTTGTCTCTGTATGTTGCTATTAGGACCCAGTCATCCCTACTTGATCCCAGTAGTATGGAGATACAGCGTTGTCTCTGTATGTTGCTATTAGGACCCAGTCCTCCCTACTTGATCCCAGTAGTATGGAGATACAGCGTTGTCTCTGTATGTTGCTATTAGGACCCAGTCCTCCCTACTTGATCCCAGTAGTATGGAGATACAGCGTTGTCTCTGTATGTTGCTATTAGGACCCAGTCATCCCTACTTGATCCCAGTAGTATGGAGATACAGCGTTGTCTCTGTATGTTGCTATTAGGACCCAGTCATCCCTACTTGATCCCAGTAGTATGGAGATACAGCGTTGTCTCTGTATGTTGCTATAAGGACCCAGTCCTCCCTACTTGATCCCAGTAGTATGGAGATACAGCGTTGTCTCTGTATGTTGCTATTAGGACCCAGTCATCCCTACTTTGCCATAACATAAACATGATTTCCATGTCAGTAACTGCCTGGTCCTGCAACTGCCATGAAATGATTTGTTAATGCGTCCTTGGTGATCATGCCTTCACCAGTGTAATATGTACACACTGGGTTATCTCCCAACCTACTGGAGCAGGTCGCCTAGCGATTAAGAGCGTTGGGCCAGTAACTGAAAGGTCGCTGGTTTGAAGCCGCAAGGTGGAAAAATCAGCCGTTCTGCCCTTGATCAAGGCAGTTATTCCCCAACAACAAGTGCTAATTCACAGGGTTTGGGTTAAATGTTGAAGACACATTTTGGTTGAATGCCTTCAGTTGTGCAACTGACTAGGTATCCTCTTTCCCTTCCCAATAATAAAGAGTTGGAATGCACTTTGATCCTCATCAAATCAAACTTTATTTGTCACATGCGCCGAATACAAGAAGTGTAGACCTGACTGTGAAATGCTTTCTGACAAGCCCTGAACCAACAGTGCAGTTCAAGAAGAGTTAAGATAATATTTACCAAATAAAAGCTGTTAAACAGCCTTTTGGACAGAGACTTGGTGCTCCGGTACCGGCGGCAGCAGATAAAACAGTCTATGACTTGGGTGACTCTGACACCGCCTATTATATAGGTCCTGGATGGCAGGAAGCTTGGCACCAGTGATATACTGGGCCGTACACACTACCCTCTGTAGCGCCTTACGGCCAGGTGTTGATGCAACCCGTCAGGATGCTCTCGATGGTGCAGCTGTAGAACGTTTTGAGGATCTGGGGATCCATGCCAAATATTTTCAGTCTCCTGAGGGGGAAAAGGTGTTGTCGTGCTCACTTCACAACTGTCTTGGTGTGTTTGGACCATGTTAGTTTGTTGGTGATATGGGCCTGTTCAGCCCGCCTTTTCCTGTAGTCCACGATCAGCTCCTTTGTCTTGCTCACATTGAGGGAGAGGTTGTTGTTCTGGCACAACACTGCCAGGTCTCTGACCTGCTCCCTATAAGTTGTCTCATCGTTGTCGGTGATCAGGCCTACCACTGTTGTGTCATCAGCAAACTTAATGATGGTGTTGGAGTCGTGTTTGGCCACGCAGTCATGGGTGAACAGGGAGTACACTAGGGGACTAAGTATACACCCCTGAGGGGCCCCAGTGTTGAGAATTAGCGTGGCAGACGTGTTGTGGCCTTCCCTTATCACCTGGGGGCAGCCCGTCAAGAATTCCAGGATGCAGTTGCAGAAGGAGGTGTTTAGTCCCAGAGTCCTTAGCTTAGTGATGAGCTTTGTGGGCACTATGATGTTGAACGCTGAGCTGTAGTCAATGAATAGCATTCTCACATTGGTGTTATTTTTGTCCAGGTGAGAAAGGGCAGTGTGGAGTGCGATTGAGATTGCATCATCTGTGGATCTGTTGGCGGTGGTATGCAAATTTGAGTGAGTCTAGGGTACCCGGGAGAATGCTGAGTCAGGACCAGCCTTTCAAAGCACTTCATGGCTACTGACGTGAGTGTCACCGGGCAGTAATCATTTAGGCAGGTTACCTTCGCTTCCTTGGGCACAGGGACTATAGTGGTCTGCTTGAAATATGTAGGAATTACAGACTCGGTCAGGGAGAGGTTGAAAATGTCAGTGAAAATGTGGCCTGAATAATTATACTATGATGTGGTCTGAATAATTATGTCGGTGTTATGGAATGCAGAGAGGTCAATCAGTCCACAAAATTAATTAAATCTCAAAGATAAACAGTGACTACGGTTCCTGGCTTTATCGCAGTGTTATAGGTGGGAGTAAAGTCCTTAGCAAGACCTTTATATTGTGGACTATGTTTATGTTCTTAATCTGAACCAGGGGAATTCTTGACTTTGTTAAAGTTCAGTTGAACGTTTTTAAAGTGCTTTATTCCTTTCATGGTTTACCATCATGGTGTAAGACTATTAGTTCAAGATAATTCAAAAGATCTTTATTGTTCCAGAATGGCAATACATAAATTACATAAAAACCTCCACCAGGGCTGGGGTCATTTCGAATTGAAGGCAATCAATTCAGGAAGTGATTTAAATTAATATTCTAAAATGGAAAAACATTTTAAATAAATAGCTTCTTCTCAGTTTATTGAGAAGTCACTGAAAATATGTATTATTTCTTTTAACATTTTGAATTGTTATTTAAGCTTTCTTCCTGAATGGACTGCCTTCAAATAAATTGACCCCAGCTCTGACATGCACACAGCAAATATACAGTGACAAGAACAAGATTAAACATTTTAAACTTCTCCCCGACACTCGTTAGAACATGTTTAAAGGAGAAAAATATTTTGTCAAGGTAAGCTTTCAGACTTGCTTGTTATAAAACTCTTGTACCATCTTTTTTGTCTGAGCTCTTGTCAGATGTAACAACTGTTGCAGCATGAAGGAAGTCTATTTCCGTGTACGTTTTATATTCGATCTGTCTCTGGGCACCGCTCCTCCATCCTCCTCCTTGCAGTTGCTCTGGGCACCGCTCCTCCATCCTCCTCCTTGCAGTTGCTGTGGTAACCTCTACCTTGTTTTGTGAGCTGTCGAATGTGCAAGTCAATTCAGAGCCCATGGATTCTGTAGGCAATACAGGGGAGCGTAGAACCTCTATGGGGGTCAAACAAGGATGTTTTAATCCACTGAGAAAAACAAGAACCCGTTCCAAACATCTGTCACCACTTAGGTTTCTGCTAGACGCCTTGGGGGAGAAAACATTGTATTGGATGAACTCATTGACTACTAAACACAGCCCTTCTGAGATGCATAGAAATGACATGAGGCAATGACGGACCGTTGACACTTTGACACCGAGCAGCATTCACAAAGTCTGTTGAGCTATGAGGAAACTGAAACATGTTTGCTTTTGCCATACAGAGAGAACAATTTGTGAAGAGAAGAGAGGGTTCTGTTTGTTGTTGCGGTCGGCTGTCAGGAGGGATGATTGTTTGAGCAGAAAAGTTGTCTGACACCCTTTGTCTGCATTTGATTGATAACAGAGCAACCGTGTTAGCAGTGAAGTGAGGAGGCTATTTGGAGCAGTGGTCCGAGTGGAGACTGGAGAGAGTCTAGTGAGATGAAGCCAATTCCTCAACAAGTGACAGAGGAGCTGCTGAGGGATGGAGTGAGTGTCACCTTGGCTGAGGGATGGAGTGAGTGTCACCTTGGCTGAGGGATGGAGTGAGTGTCACCTTGGCTGAGGGATGGAGTGAGTGTCACCTTGGCTGAGGGACGGAGTGAGTGTCACCTTGGCTGAGGGATGGAGTGCGTGTCACCTTGGCTGAGGGATGGAGTGCGTGTCACCTTGGCTGAGGGATGGAGTGCATGTCACCTTGGCTGAGGGATGGAGTGTGTGTCACCTTGGCTGAGGGATGGAGTGTGTGTCACCTTGGCTGAGGGATGGAGTGCGTGTCACCTTGGCTGAGGGATGGAGTGTGTGTCACCTTGGCTGAGGGATGGAGTGCGTGTCACCTTGGCAGAGGGATGGAGTGTTACATTGGTCCGTCTCAGCAAGCTTTCTTTCTCCCGTTGTCCTTATCCTTCCACTCCACGAGTGCTCTGAAAAGCGTCCGCTTAACTTCCTGAACTTCACCCCCCCCCCCTCTGCCCCCTTCAGCTAAAGTGCCACTGAACGGGATGTTGTAGATGGCAGCTATCCCACTGCTCTTTGAGAGAACATCCCACATTATCCCATCCAATCCTGATGGAGAGGGGAGCACGCCAGCGGAAGGCCAAATACTCAGAGTTACTGTACATGCGTGTCCCGGAGCTTGCCGACTCGGTTTTCTGGAGTTACACTGCCTGTGACCTTTCCCAGTGGTTTTTACTTTAATGAGTGTCCAATTTGCCATGTAGTTCCCGTCCCGTTTCACATAATGAGAGGCATTCTGGGTCTTTTCTGTTCCCCCACTCTTCCATTTTCCCTCATTGGGTTGGCAGGACTCTGTAGCCCCCACCGTTTCCTCGGCTTTAGTCTGAATCGTGGTGTTCGCTCTGCAGCAAATCCAGAGGATAGCTCTTAAATGCCACTTCTCCTCAATTTGGGGGGTTTTGTCTGCTGCATTGAATACTGCATTGACTTACTTTATTTCCTGATTGACTCCAACAAGACAGGCAGAACTTTTTTTTACAAGTGCACTTTACCGTTTGTTAGAGTAGTGAGATCTGTACACTGTCTATAGAGTCAGCTACTGCAGTTCACATCTCATTACTCTAGTGAAGGACTTGCTGCCTCTGTCCTGTGGTTTCCCTGTAGAGTCCCAGCCATTAGATGTGCGAAAGCATTGATCAACGGTTTAAAATAACTTAAGTCATTCGGTACTAGCTCATCAGTACCGTTTATTTGTGCTCATCAGTACCGTTTATTTGTGCTCATCAGGACTTTTCCCGTTTATTTGTGCTCATCATGTTTTTATACAAGTCTAGCAATTGAACAGCCATTCATTTTCACAATTCTCCCTGTGAAATCCTCTAATTTTTCAGTTGGTATTTGATCTAACATTCATCCATCTGGTTGGATGATATTAAACCTCCCTCAAAGGAACCTTATCAATCCCGCTCTAAAGACACTAAATTACATTCAGTAAAAGTGTGATAGTGTCAGTTCAATTTAAAAAATGTTCCTCCCTTTGCAATCAATTTGCAGCATGACTAAACGTGGATTAAATGTCTGAATGTCTCTCCTCCTTCTCTTGCCACGGGGATGGTGGAGGGAGGGAAAGAGAGGAAAGTATCTGGCTGGCTCATCTTTGCTACATTAAAACAGTCTGTACCACCCAGCGCTATGTGGTCTGCTGCCAAGGGGGTGAGAGGAGGATAAAGGCATGCAGATAACAGCTGGGGAATATTGAAATGCACCGTCCCTGCTGCCAGCTGGCTCACAGAACGGCAGGCACAGTGACTCACGAGGTTCACCACCCTGGTGGAACTGAAAAGACATGCAGACAGAGAGAAAAGCATCGCTCTCTCTCTCTCTCTCTCTGTCTCTCTCTCTCTGTCTCTCTCTGTCTCTCTCTCTCTCTCTCTCTGTCTGTCTCTCTCTCTGTCTCTCTCTCTCTGTCTCTCTCTCTCTGTCTCTCTCTCTCTGTCTCTCTCTGTCTCTCTCTCTCTGTCTCTCTCTCTGTATCTCTCTCTCTCTCTGTCTGTCTCTCTCTCTCTCTCTCTCTGTCTCTCTCTCTCTCTCTTTCTCTCTCTCTCTCTCTTTTCTCACATGCTTGACGCACCTCGCAACCTTACAGCAATCAGTACTCAGCCATGCAGTAGTTAATCGTGGGAGGCAGGGGGTATAGTATAAGCATGTCACAGCCATAGCTCGCAACACCCTGGGGTTACATGCAGTATATGTGTGTGTCATGCTTTTGAAATATGTGTTAATTTGTCAACAAGTGTTCTGCAGCACCCAGTGTCAACAGGCGTCCTCAGGCATTTTCTCAGTCCTTCACACCAACTCCTTCAGGGTCGCCTGTGTGACAGGTTTATCCTGGCTGCTACCAGATCTGTAGTGCATTTTTATTGTAGAGTACTGCCAGTGTAAGTTAGAGTGACTTAAACTACTTCAATAGAGGGACTTAAACAACCACTTTAGAGCAGCCTTTCTTAAAGTATGTTAATGGTGGGTCGCGACGTGTCAGAGTAAATGTGTCATTATTTCATTAATTACTGGAATTGATTTGGCCAAGTGCATCTGCGCTCTCTGTTCAGTGCGCTCTCTGTTCAGTGCGCTCTCTGTTCAGTGCGCTCTCTGTTCAGTGCGCTCTCTGCTTAGCAGCGGTCTCTAGTTTGGTAGCTGTGCTAGTGCTTTGCGGTAAGTAAGTCAGCTAGCAAGGAATTGTTGTCATTTTATAACAGGTGATGATAAACAGAAATAAGGGATTACTAACTCTTACAGTAATAGATGTGAGTTTCTCTTTCAAACAATCCCCTGGCCTTGTACACAGCTAATGGCTCAAATTCGCCAAAGCAAGCTAGCTACTAGAGTGCAACCCTAGTAACAGTACAGATGATGATGATGATGAAAAATGATCAGGCCTACTGTACATCTTTTTGTAGAAATGATCAGGCCTACTGTACATCTTTTTGTAGAAATGATCAGGCCTACTGTACATCTTACTGTAGAAATGATCAGGCCTACTGTACATCTTACTGTATAAATGATCAGGCCTACTGTACATCTTTTTGTAGAAATGATCAGGCCTACTGTACATCTTACTGTATAAATGATCAGGCCTACTGTACATCTTTTTGTAGAAATGATCAGGCCTACTGTACATCTTACTGTAGAAATGATCAGGTCTACTGTACATCTTTTTGTAGAAATGATCAGGCCTACTGTACATCTTACTGTAGAAATGATCAGGCCTACTGTACATCTTATTGTAGAAATTATCAGGCCTACTGTACATCTTACTGTAGAAATGATCAGGCCTACTGTACATCTTACTGTGGAAATGATCAGGCCTACTGTACATCTTATTGTAGAAATTGTCAGGCCTACTGTACATCTTACTGTAGAAATGATCAGGCCTACTGTACATCTTACTGTGGAAATGATCAGGTCTACTGTACATCTTACTGTAGAAATGATCAGGCCTACTGTACATCTTACTGTAGAAATGATCAGGCCTACTGTACATCTTACTGTAGAAATGATCAGGTCTACTGTACATCTTACTGTGGAAATGATCAGGCCTACTGTACATCTTACTGTGGAAATGATCAGGCCTACTGTACATCTTACTGTAGAAATGATCAGGCCTACTGTACATCTTACTGTAGAAATGATCAGGCCTACTGTACATCTTACTGTAGAAATGATCAGGTCTACTGTACATCTTACTGTAGAAATGATCAGGCCTACTGTACATCTTACTGTGGAAATGATCAGGCCTACTGTACATCTTATTGTAGAAATTGTCAGGCCTACTGTACATCTTACTGTAGAAATGATCAGGCCTACTGTACATCTTACTGTGGAAATGATCAGGTCTACTGTACATCTTACTGTAGAAATGATCAGGCCTACTGTACATCTTACTGTAGAAATGATCAGGCCTACTGTACATCTTACTGTAGAAATGATCAGGCCTACTGTACATCTTACTGTAGAAATGATCAGGTCTACTGTACATCTTACTGTAGAAATGATCAGGTCTACTGTACATCTTACTGTAGAAATGATCAGGTCTACTGTACATCTTACTGTGGAAATGATCAGGCCTACTGTACATCTTACTGTATAAATGATCAGGCCTACTGTACATCTTTTTGTAGAAATGATCAGGCCTACTGTACATCTTACTGTAGAAATGATCAGGCCTACTGTACATCTTTTTGAGAAATGATCAGGCCTACTGTACATCTTACTGTAGAAATGATCAGGCCTACTGTACATCTTATTGTAGAAATTATCAGGCCTACTGTACATCTTACTGTAGAAATGATCAGGCCTACTGTACATCTTACTGTGGAAATTGTCAGGCCTACTGTACATCTTACTGTAGAAATGATCAGGCCTACTGTACATCTTACTGTGGAAATGATCAGGTCTACTGTACATCTTACTGTAGAAATGATCAGGCCTACTGTACATCTTACTGTAGAAATGATCAGGCCTACTGTACATCTTACTGTAGAAATGATCAGGTCTACTGTACATCTTACTGTGGAAATGATCAGGCCTACTGTACATCTTACTGTGGAAATGATCAGGCCTACTGTACATCTTACTGTAGAAATGATCAGGCCTACTGTACATCTTACTGTAGAAATGATCAGGCCTACTGTACATCTTACTGTAGAAATGATCAGGTCTACTGTACATCTTACTGTAGAAATGATCAGGCCTACTGTACATCTTACTGTGGAAATGATCAGGCCTACTGTACATCTTATTGTAGAAATTGTCAGGCCTACTGTACATCTTACTGTAGAAATGATCAGGCCTACTGTACATCTTACTGTGGAAATGATCAGGTCTACTGTACATCTTACTGTAGAAATGATCAGGCCTACTGTACATCTTACTGTAGAAATGATCAGGCCTACTGTACATCTTACTGTAGAAATGATCAGGCCTACTGTACATCTTACTGTAGAAATGATCAGGTCTACTGTACATCTTACTGTAGAAATGATCAGGTCTACTGTACATCTTACTGTAGAAATGATCAGGTCTACTGTACATCTTACTGTAGAAATGATCAGGTCTACTGTACATCTTACTGTAGAAATGATCAGGTCTACTGTACATCTTACTGTAGAAATGATCAGGTCTACTGTACATCTTACTGTGGAAATGATCAGGTCTACTGTACATCTTACTGTAGAAATGATCAGGTCTACTGTACATCTTACTGTGGAAATGATCAGGTCTACTGTACATCTTACTGTAGAAATGATCAGGCCTACTGTACATCTTACTGTGGAAATGATCAGGTCTACTGTACATCTTACTGTAGAAATGATCAGGTCTACTGTACATCTTACTGTAGAAATGATCAGGTCTACTGTACATCTTACTGTAGAAATGATCAGGTCTACTGTACATCTTACTGTAGAAATGATTGTTGAAAGAAAGTCTAGGTTGGAACTGTTGCTGTTAAAATACATATAATACAGTTTATTCTTAACTTGAATAAACTGATTGAAGCAAGATGCTGTTTGAGGGAAACACACTCACACGGTTCTGTGTTGCTCATCAACAGCAGGAAGTGGTCTCCTGCCTGACTGAGAAAGCAGTAGATGTTCTGATCCAGTTTGTCACCACATACCTATGTGAGTCAGGGTTCAAGTACAGAAACAGTTTCAAGGCTGAGTATGACCTCAGTGCTACACTGTCAGAAACGGAGTCTGGAATAGACATGCTTGTTGAAAACTTCAACCAGCCAAACACCTCTCATTACAAGTGTGTGTTTGTGTGTGTGTGTGTGTGTGTGTGTGTGTGTGTGTGTGTGTGTGTGTGTGTGTGTGTGATGTGATTCCAGTTCAGAATAAAACAATATTTATTGTATTTTAACAGCACCAGTTTCCAACCAGAAATGTAAGAGTGTTTTTAATGGGGGAAAATAAACATGAATAGATATTTATATGGATGTTTAATTAGTGTTTGTCTATATTGCATTTGTTTTAGGCATACGGGCAATGAAATGTACTGATATTTATGTATAGTTGCATATTTTCCTAAGCGTGGGTCCCAGGAAAACACAGAATTTCTCATTTGGGTCCCAGGCTGAAAAAGTTTAAGGACCCCTGCTTTAGAGTGACTTAAATTTCTTCTTTAGAGTGACTTAAATTACTTCTGTAGTGACTTAAATTACTTCTGTAGTGACTTAAAGGACTTCTGTATTGACTTAAAGGACTTCTGTAGTGACTTAAAGGACTTCTGTAGTGACTTAAAGGACAAAAATAGAGAGACTTAAATGACTTCTGTAGTGACTTAAATGACTTCTGTAGTGACTTAAAGGACTTCTGTAGTGACTTAAAGGACTTCTGTAGTGACTTAAAGGACTTCTGTAGTGACTTAAAAGACTTCTGTAGTGACTTAAAGGACTTCTGTAGTGACTTAAAGGACTTCTGTAGTGACTTAAAGGACTTCAATAGAGGGACTTAAAGGACTTCTGTAGTGACTTAAAGGACTTCAATAGAGGGACTTAAAGGACTTCTGTAGTGACTTAAAGGACTTCAATAGAGGGACTTAAAGGACTTCTGTAGTGACTTAAAAGACTTCTGTAGTGACTTAAAGGACTTCTGTAGTGACTTAAAAGACTTCTGTAGTGACTTAAAGGACTTCAATAGAGGGACTTAAATGAGTTGACCTCATGTGAAGTGGCTACTTAACACTCATTAATGTAGGAGATGGAAATAATCACAAATAAATAATACAATTACATGCACATCTCGCACAGTTAAGAGATTGGTAATCTGAAGGTTTAGTATAAAACATGCAAGATTTTCTTAAAGCCTTGACTGTGACAGTTTAGCAACTGTGAACCACATAAAGATAAATGACATGTAGAATTAAGATGAGATTATATTTGTTCACGTGCTTCAGATCTAACGTAGTGGGAGAAGACTTTGTTTGATCTTATACATTCTTTTTCTGATGATTATTGTATTTTCAGTTTTTCTAAAGGGAACGATCCCCAGAGCAACCGTGCTTTGGAACTCTGAAGCCCTTGTGTCGTTAATGACATGTGAGTCGGAGATGCTCAATGAATTAACTGGGAAATGTCTCTTCTTTGATGGTGCTTCTTTGTCACCAGACCGGAGCAAATTAATTGCAGTCGGCATCAGAAGTCGGAAGATAAAACACAATGTTTCAGCATTAAATCTGATCTTATCTTATAGATAAACCTGTGAAACGTATATTGGATGGGATTTTTAAATTTTTATATAATATTCATGTAAAAATGTTGACAGTCCCCAAACTATGTCCAGAATGTAGGTCCCTATATCCAGTATTCTGAATGTTTGCTTCTCCTGGGGTTATGGATTCACATTACAATATCAGAATGAAGTCTGTGTGAGAGAGAATACGTCATGAGAAGCTACCAGTCAGCATTGATAGGATTAGGTAGGGGGTTTGTCTCCTTTAGGAAATCCCCCCCAGATTGACAAGCAGAGAAATGGAGGCTCAGAACGGATTAGATGTCAAGGTCTCGATACGAGCACAGCACAGAGCGAGGGTTTCACCTGAGCCGGTTTCTTTCTCTCACCAAATTGGGCTTGGCACTTGTTCAGTCTAATTACCATCCACTGGCCGAAACTCTGGTGTTTGGCTGTGGCGCCTGGGAATTTGATCAGCTTCCTCCCTTACGCCTATTGCCTCTTCCAGCCCACCCACATGTCGCTCGGGCTCCATTATGCAAAGTGACGCCCGGCGCAGAGCATTGTTTCAGGGCGGCGACAGAAGCGATAGTGGACCTGGCTCTTTCATTATATGGACACATGCTAAGCTCGCTCAGATTTAATTAGCACACACAACCCCATGCCGGAATGTTCTGCAGTCCCTAATAGTGAAGGGATGGATGTCGGACGGCTACTTCTCAGGAGCAGCGATATTGAGCGTGTTACTGAATGTGTGAAGATGTTTTCGAGGGTATCTGTTCTGTGGGTGGTCCCAAATGGAAGCCCAGGACAACCCAATAATCTATTCTTGCCCCATTCCTTATGTGAGCCTCATGAAAATCACTAATGCACATAATTATCACAAGACGCTCGTTTAGGTTGAATAATTGTCACATATAACTTGTTTATTACTTCTGAATGAGCTTCATCTGGCCTTGTTGACGGAAAGTGGAAAGTAGAAACTCTATTGTGTTGTCATCATCTGATCATTTGCACTGAGTGACGCTTAGTAATATCCTTTTTGTGCTTTGTCATTGTTCCATTTTGCCGAGCTCATGACATTCATAGTTTCTCCCAAATGGATTTGTTTATTGTTTAATAAGCGCTCACACTGGCACTTCTTCCTGTGAGCAGGCGGAATAACATAGTTATGTTTAGAAGGAACTAATGTACGATCTGATTGAACAAGACAGCTAAAAATGGAAACGCTTTTGAAAAACCAACCTGCATGAAAGCAATCACCACCTCCTCCATGCCGCTGTACATGAGAAAGGGCTTGTTGAATAGCTAAGAGAAATGTGATTGGCTGCATGGGTAACAAAATAGATGTTTTTTTCCTTACCACCAAAGCAATATTCTGAATTTAAACATGAGTTGGCTAAGTTTGTGTTTTAATGTATTCTGTGTGACTGTTATTAACTTCTAAACACATCTTCAATTGAAGTCGAGCATTCAGGTTAACAGCTGGGCAATTCCACGGTAACATTTTTCACTTTTAAATGTATGTCAAACAGGTATGTTTAACTTTGCAATCATTGGTCTTTGTTGGTGGGATCTGGGATTGCCCAGATTCCCATCTTGTACAGTCAATTTGTAACACAGACAATATGAATCAAGTTTCTCAACACAATCCCACTTGCCCATTGTTCCATAAAGGACATCTGGCAGAATCTCTGTGTAGTCTGACGTTTTGTGACACATCTCTGTCGCTTCTCACCTTTCACAGTTCTGTTTCTCTGGAGCAGCGCATTGCTGTCTCGCCACACAGACAAGCTTCTGTTGTGTTTGGTTGTTCACGCCAGAGATATGTATATCCTCAGACACACCATCTCCAGGGAGGCCAGCTTGAAGAGCCAGTTATACTCCTCAGGTGGGTGGATGGGAACCACCGGCTGTGTTTCATCTCAACTTGTGCTAGCTAATGCATTCTGACTGCCTCGGGGTACAAGTCTGAGATGCATTACATTGATACACCACTAACCTGTAGACATTTTCACTCTTCAGATGTCTGTTGGGAATCCATTAGAGGGCAAATGCTATTTTTGTCTGGCGTCCACTAACGTCAGGGACTCCACTGGATACTGGAGCTGGACACTGGTGTGAATATGATTTCCTAACCGTCTGGACATGCAGCAGGTGCACAGAGCCTCGGCTTTTTGAGTGAAAGGTGTTTTGATCGCACCTCCTCCTCCCCAAGCTGTTACCGTATACGGCTCCCGTACCCAAGAGAACGCCATAGAGACCCCATCGCTTCTCTTAGCGTCCCCGTCGATCCTCCCCTCCTAATGCACATGTTACCTGGTGGGTGTGTTACAGGCGGAGATGTAATGAGCTCACTCGGGGGAACCAATGAGTGAGTTTGAAAGGCGGGAGGCTGCTTAATAATTCATGGCGATGCTTGCATATTAGATTCTGAACAATTGAAATGGCAGACGTGTGTGGAGCCGTGCTGTAGGTAGGTTTAAGTGACCTTGCGGGTTTGGAGAGGGTGAACGGCTTCCTGCTTGCAGTGTGGAAGGGGTCGGGTTCCTCTAGGGCTGCGGTGATATGATAGTGGGTGATGTATAGTGGCTATTACCTTTTGTGACGTCCGCGTGTGGATCTTGCCACTGAAACCCGGCAGCGTTTGATCAAAGGTGGGTAGAATTTATGAAGTCGTGTGTGCAAGGTCGTCGAGGGTTCCTCCACTGGGCCGTGGCGTTCTGATGACAAGCCCAATCAAGGATGTGATTATTAAATACAGACACTAACAACCTTGGAGCGTGTGCATGTCCTCCATTTGTATCTCCTGAGACACATGTTTGAACCCAACTGAACTCACAGCCTTAGATCACTTCCATTATGGTGTTTGTTTGGGTTGTCTTGAATCACAGGTTCCAGAGGAAACACACTCTGATTGCTGATGACCTGTCCTTCCCACCATCCTGCTGACCAGATGCAGCAGGAAACCGACCACAGAGCCCAAGTCACCAGGAAATCAAATGAAGTACTAACTGCAGTATTTGTTTGTCTTTGATGTGCCTGTGACGAATGCAGAATATGAGCTGAGCGGAAAAGGCTGATTTTAGCTGTGAATAAAAACACCTGTATTGGGAACATGGTTATATGTCACTGAAGTGTGAGGCAGAGAGCTGACAAGCACGTGGGATGAGGTTATTAACCCCTATTGTCCATACACCAGGGGGGATGAGGTTAGCCCTATGGTTCATACACCAGATGGGATGAGGTTAGCCTTATAGTTCATTCACGAGATGGGATGAGGTTAGCCCTATAGTTCATACACCAGATGGGATGATGTTAACCATATAGTTCATACACCAGATGGGATGAGGTTAGCCCAATAGTTAATTCACCAGATGGGATAAGGTTAGCCCTATGGTTCATACACCAAATGGGATGAGGTTAGCCCAATAGTTAATTCACCAGATGGGATGAGGTTAGCCCAATAGTTAATTCACCAGATGGGATGAGGTTAGCCCTATGGTTTATACACCAGATGGGATAAGGTTAGCCCTATAGTTCATACACCAAATGGGATGAGGTTAGCCCTATAGTTCATACACCAGGTGGGATGAGGTTAGCCCTATAGTTCATACACCAGGTGGAATGAGGTTAGCCCAATAGTTCATACACCAGGTGGGATGAGGTTAGCCCTATAGTTCATACACCAGGTGGAATGAGGTTAGCCCTATAGTTCATACACCAGGTGGAATGAGGTTAGCCCTATAGTTCATACACCAGGTGGGATGAGGTTAGCCCTATAGTTCATACACCAGGTGGGATGAGGTTAGCCCTATAGTTCATACACCAGATGGGATGAGGTTAGCCCTATAGTTCATACACCAGGTGGAATGAGGTTAGCCCTATAGTTCATACACCAGGTGGGATGAGGTTAGCCCTATAGTTCATACACCAGGTGGAATGAGGTTAGCCCAATAGTTCATACACCAGGTGGGATGAGGTTAGCCCTATAGTTCATACACCAGGTGGAATGAGGTTAGCCCTATAGTTCATACACCAGGTGGAATGAGGTTAGCCCTATAGTTCATACACCAGGTGGGATGAGGTTAGCCCTATAGTTCATACACCAGGTGGAATGAGGTTAGCCCTATAGTTCATACACCAGGTGGAATGAGGTTAGCCCTATAGTTCATACACCAGGTGGGATGAGGTTAGCCCTATAGTTCATACACCAGGTGGAATGAGGTTAGCCCTATAGTTCATACACCAGGTGGAATGAGGTTAGCCCTATAGTTCATACACCAGGTGGAATGAGGTTAGCCCTATAGTTCATACACCAGGTGGAAGGAGGTTAGCCCTATAGTTCATACACCAGGTGGAATGAGGTTAGCCCTATAGTTCATACACCAGGTGGAATGAGGTTAGCCCTATAGTTCATACACCAGGTGGAATGAGGTTAGCCCTATAGTTCATACACCAGGTGGAATGAGGTTAGCCCTATAGTTCATACACCAGGTGGAATGAGGTTAGCCCTATAGTTCATACACCAGGTGGAATGAGGTTAGCCCTATAGTTCATACACCAGGTGGAATGAGGTTAGCCCTATAGTTCATACACCAGATGGGTTCAGTTTAGCCCTATAGTTCATATACAGAAACAGATAGACTGCTCTCCTACACACTTTGTGTTTCTTATTAAAATAATGGCTAAGTGTGTATATGTGTTTAAACACTAAGTGTTGATATGCCTCTTCTGCATATAAAACAGTTTCTTATAGTTCATTTGAACCTGTCAGCCACTTCGTTAAGGTCCAGATCTGTCGAACCCTGAATAATCAGCCTCTCTGCCGTAGTTGCAATTGTATTATCTGCTAACAATTTGTTTTTAAACTGCATACATTTTTCATGATCTCTTGAGCAATAGTTCAATCTGAGGTCTTCTGAGGGACAAGGGAGGTCAGGCCATGTGTGAGTGAGGAGATGCTAACCTCGATCAACAGTCAAAGTCCCCATCGTATACATCAGGGTTCCTTTGTTTGAATGTCGGCGTGAGCTTGAGGCAGGCTTGGAAATCAAACAGGCAGGCTTGCAAGTGCCCTGGGAGGATGCAAACGCAGCCATGACAGCAGATACAATGCCAGGAGATGGAAAGCGGCATAGGTCAAGTCATTTCAAACATGTCAGTGCTAACCTTCTGCCTCTCACATTTCGGTTCCCACTACATCACGGGGGGGGGGGGGCCTGTCTCACGCCTGGTTGTGTCCCCTCCCATGAGTCACCGTAACAGAATGAGTCACAGTTCACACGTGAAGAGACAAGGGGACCCGTTCGACAGACAGGTAAATGCCACGCATCCGAGGTGATTTAAAATGCATGGGGACGTCAGCCGCCGCTTGTTTGGCCAGCTGTTTGGTCAGCTGTTTGGTCAGCTGTTTGGTCAGCTGTTTGGCCAGCTGTTTGGTCAGCTGTTTGGTCAGCTGTTTGGTCAGCTGTTTGGCCAGCTGTTTGGCCAGCTGTTTGGTCAGCTGTTTGGCCAGCTGTTTGGTCAGCTGTTTGGTCAGCTGTTTGGCCAGCTGGTTGGCCAGCTGTTTGGCCAGCTGTTTGGCCCTTCTGTTTGGCCAGCTGTTTGGTCAGCTGTTTGGCCAGCTGTTTGACCCTTCTGTTTGGCCAGCTGTTTGGCCAGCTGTTTGGCCAGCTGTTTGGCCAGCCTGTGGCAGGTGCCTTCCTTTACGAGAGGACAAATGTCCCTATGGCCAGATCAACAAAAACAGATACACTTCAGACTTAAGTGTCTGACCGTGATGAGAGGCATGCAGCCATTTGTATCATGGCGAGGGGTGACCAAACAGGATGGATTGCATGCGAAGACTTGATAAAAGAGTTAGTGTTTTTCCACTGCAGTGGGCACAGGGTCAACCACGCAAATGATGAGGCATTTCACAGGGTTAAGTTCAACTCACCTGGAAAATGGCTTAACTGAGGAATGTGGAGAATATCATCTCCTCTTAGTCGAATGGAGAGATTTCCCTTTTGCTTCTGTCTCTCGTTGAACACGATACATTTTTAATGGGACTTATTTATATGAAGATGAAGGACTTGCCATGTTTATACCTTTGAATGAATTCCTGCTGTGAATTAAGTTCTCTTAGATTGTGCCTCATTATAAAACGGCTTCGCCATACTGTAGTTCAGGGGCCACACGCTAAAGTGTATTGGGGCCCGTCTTGCTGGAACCCGGCTTCGCTTATCAGATTTCACGTACTGCTGGCAGTGTCAGACTGACCTGTGCTTGAACCACTCAAAAAATCAATAGGTGTAAATCCCTACTACCCGCTGCCATCTCCTCCGTTCAACCTGATTCTCTCCACATTTAACTACATTCATTATCCTGGGATATTCCTCACTCTGACACGACTTCATATAATTCCTCTCTTTTTTTTCCGGGGCGACTGCTGGAAACACTCAGCATTAATTCTGCTCTCGTAGCTCCCTCAGTTTGGAGACTCAGTAGAAGCCAGTAGCCTGAGTGCTGGGGATTTGGAAGGATTCCTAATTTGCTCTAAAGATGTGTCCCTTCTCTATGCAGTTCATTAGAGAGTAGAGATGCTATCAAGGTTAAGCCTTCGCCACTAACCATGTCTTCTTTCAGTCATTAATTACCTTCACTTTCATAAGAAAATACATAATACGAGCTTGTTCCTCCCAAAGCTATAGAATTAGTGAGATAGTCTATCAGCAGCATGCATGCAAGGCTTATGTGTGTTCTTGTGTGTGTCTGTGTGTTCGTGTTCAATGTTCGTTCAGTGAGTCGTGAAGCCCAGCAGCTCAAGGACTTGTCTTATGACTTACAGGGCTCTCCATTGATTTAAGGGTACTCTAGGACACACTAAGGGCCCCTTGCATTTCACTGACTGAAAGAGGTGTTCTCTGAAACATGTAGCGTCCAGTCTGGGAGAGACGGTCAGCACTGTCTGCTACTACACTGACTGAAAGAGGTGTTCTCTGAAACATGTAGCGTCCAGCCTGGGAGAGACGGTCAGCACGGACGTGAGTGTAACTTGGAGATAGGAAGGCGTGCGCCTGCTCGTGCCTGTCAGCGTGTGTGTGACGGTTGTGTTTTGCTGTCAGGTTGGTGACAGGTGGTGTGTGTTTGCAGCGAAGAGGTGAAGCCCCTTCGGCAAGCAGGGGAACGTGAGATATCCCCCATCCCACCTGTTCACCCTTGTGGCGAGGAGCTTGACTGGCAAGTGTTCCTCTGAGCCCACAGGACAAACAGCCCTCTGAGTCTTTTTGTTGGGATGAATGCTTTTGTCACATTATTTTAGATGTATTTCTTGTGAGGGAGTCCAAGCAGTTTTGACAGGAATATTGCTCCCTCAGTGGCCATGATGCCTGAAACACTTGATATGAGGAGACAAAGTGAGACAAGTTCTCCATTTTGTTTCTCCCAACTGAGCCACCGCCACCACCCTCTGCTGTGCCTACTGCCTTTAGCTGGATTGTAAAACGTTACCTCATTGTGAAGTGTCCTGTGTGATCATATCACAGATTCCCTGGCAATACCTGCATTGTAAAAAAGAGACAATAATTAGCCTTGATTGGTTAGTACTAGCCATAAGAGTGTGTGTAAGGAGAGATTCAGTATATTCTTGCCTTGTCTCTGAACCTGTCTGTGTGTCTGTTTCACATGTATGATTGTGTTTCTGCAGTAGACGTTCAGTCGTTGAGCTACCTTGATGCAGAGCAGTTGCTTCCGGAGAACACAAATACACACACACACACACACACACACGCACGCAGGGGTCGACGGCAAAGCTAATCTGTTTAAACTGGCTGCAGTGGCCGGATGCCTGTCATGCAGGGCTTCCTATGAATGATTCAGGAAGCCCTAATTGCCGCCACACTAATTTCTTATGAATGATTCACAAACTGATTCACCCAGGCAAAGATCCCTCCTCAGCAGAGACTGATGGGAGTGCATCATCCTCTCTCACAACCCCCCCCTCCTCCTCCTCCTTCTAACATTCTCCTCCACCACATCCTTCATCTATTCTGCTCTAACTATGTGATGAGTAATGGCCAAACCATGCACTAACTGGTCCATCGTTGATCAGATATGTGATATCCCCAACACTGCTGCATGGTGATTGAGCAGTACTGTTGCTGTCCGGTTGCCGGGTGATTTGATGCAGATATAAAATGCTGCGTTACTATTTGGTTATATAAAATGACCACATGTAAAGGCCTATTTCTTATTACATTTTGGTACTTACTCATATTAGAACCTTTGTGCAAATGTTCAATTAAGCATGTAACAAAATATAATATTAATGTATAAAATCGAAAATCGTCGTGAATCTTTGCCTAATGCTGTGCCGCGGACAAAAGCCTCTTGCAACGTCTGAGTCGGTGTTTGTTTTGAGCACTAGACTGTACTTTTTGGGGTCTCATCCATAGACTCTCTCCGTACTGTTTCACATGATTCTTGCGTAGGTGGTAAGAGAGGTTAGTGGTGTTTGAGCCTGTTGTTGGGACTGGCCTGTTTCACATGATTCTTGCGTAGGTGGTAAGAGAGGTTAGTGGTGTTTGAGCCTGTTGTTGGGACTGGCCTGTTTCACATGATTATTGCGTAGGTGGTAAGAGAGGTTAGTGGTGTTTGAGCCTGTTGTTGGGACTGGCCTGTTTCACATGGTTATTGCGTAGGTGGTAAGAGAGGTTAGTGGTGTTTGAACCTGTTGTTGGGACTGGCCTGTTTCACATGATTATTGCGTAGGTGGTAAGAGAGGTTAGTGGTGTTTGAACCTGTTGTTGGGACTGGCCTGTTTCACATGATTATTGCGTAGGTGGTAAGAGAGGTTAGTGGTGTTTGAGCCTGTTGTCAGGACTCTGGCCGGCGACACATGTCACCCAAACCACGTCCATCTGACAGAAGTAGCCCCTCTTTTAGGTACGAGCTCCTTGTCTCTGTGCTCTGGGCCACGTCCATCTGACAGAAGTCTTTTAGGTACGAGCTCCTTGTCTCTGTGCTCTGGGCCACGTCCATCTGACAGAAGTCTTTTAGGTACGAGCTCCGTGTCTCTGTGCTCTGTGCCACGTCCATCTGACAGAAGTCTTTTAGGTACGAGCTCCGTGTCTCTGTGCTCTGGGCCACGTCCACCTGACAGAAGTCTTTTAGGTACGAGCTCCGTGTCTCTGTGCTCTGGGCCACGTTCATCTGACAGAAGTCTTTTAGGTACGAGCTCCGTGTCTCTGTGCTCTGGGCCACGTCCACCTGACAGAAGTCTTTTAGGTACGAGCTCCGTGTCTCTGTGCTCTGGGCCACGTTCATCTGACAGAAGTCTTTTAGGTACGAGCTCCGTGTCTCTGTGCTCTGGGCCACGTTCATCTGACAGAAGTCTTTTAGGTACGAGCTCCGTGTCTCTGTGCTCTGGGCCACGTTCATCTGACAGAAGTCTTTTAGGTACGAGCTCCGTGTCTCTGTGCTCTGGGCCACGTCCATCTGACAGAAGTCTTTTAGGTACGAGCTCCGTGTCTCTGTGCTCTGGGCCACGTCCATCTGACAGAAGTCTTTTAGGTACGAGCTCCGTGTCTCTGTGCTCTGGGCCACGTCCACCTGACAGAAGTCTTTTAGGTACGAGCTCCGTGTCTCTGTGCTCTGGGCCACGTCCATCTGACAGAAGTCTTTTAGGTACGAGCTCCGTGTCTCTGTGCTCTGGGCCACGTCCATCTGACAGAAGTCTTTTAGGTACGAGCTCCGTGTCTCTGTGCTCTGGGCCACGTCCATCTGACAGAAGTCTTTTAGCTACGAGCTCCGTGTCTCTGTGCTCTGGGCCACGTCCACCTGACAGAAGTCTTTTAGGTACGAGCTCCGTGTCTCTGTGCTCTGGGCCACGTCCATCTGACAGAAGTCTTTTAGGTACGAGCTCCGTGTCTCTGTGCTCTGGGCCACGTCCACCTGACAGAAGTCTTTTAGGTACGAGCTCCGTGTCTCTGTGCTCTGGGCCACGTCCACCTGACAGAAGTCTTTTAGGTACGAGCTTCGTGTCTCTGTGCTCTGGGCCACGTCCACCTGACAGAAGTCTTTTAGGTACGAGCTCCGTGTCTCTGTGCTCTGGGCCACGTCCATCTGACAGAAGTCTTTTAGGTACGAGCTCCGTGTCTCTGTGCTCTGGGCCACGTCCACCTGACAGAAGTCTTTTAGGTACGAGCTCCGTGTCTCTGTGCTCTGGGCCACGTCCACCTGACAGAAGTCTTTTAGGTACGAGCTTCGTGTCTCTGTGCTCTGGGCCACGTCCACCTGACAGAAGTCTTTTAGGTATGAGCTCAGTGTCTCTGTGCTCTGGGCCACGTTCATTCTCCTCCATGTTTGTTTGTGTTGCAAATTTCCTTCCACATAACGTCGTCCAATTGACAAAAAATATTGCAGTAAAGAGTGTGATTTGCAACACAACGAAATAAACGATAGACGTTTTTCTATGGTCACAGGATATATATCATCATATTGCCCAGCCCTACCCACATGCACAGTTTCCACTCAGAAAAGGCTAGACTACCGTTGACACCCTGTAAAGGAGAAAGGGTCTGCAGCACTGTCTAAATAGCATTAGTGTGAGACCAAACCGCTTCAATGTCCAGTGGCAATATCTGTCTGACTCCTGAAAGTTCAACACACACATTAGTGTGAGACCCAACCGCTTCAATGTCCAGTGGCAATATCTGTCTGACTCCTGAAAGTTCAACACACACATTAGTGTGAGACCCAACCGCTTCATTGTCCAGTGGCAATATCTGTCTGACTCCTGAATGTTCAACAAACACATTAGTGTGAGACCCAACCGCTTCAATGTCCAGTGGCAATATCTGTCTGACTCCTGAATGTTCAACACACACATTAGTGTGAGACCCAACCGCTTCAATGTCCAGTGGCAATATCTGTCTGACTCCTGAATGTTCAACAGACACATAAACACACATAGAAGCACACACTACACGTATTGCAGAGACCCATGAATAAAGACACAGAAACACAGACAACACACACAGTGGTGGAATAAAATACCCAATTGTCATACTTGAGTAAAAGTAAAAGATACCTTAATAGAAAATTACTAAAGTAAAAGTGAAAGTCACGACTTGGGTGTCAGACTTTTGGGTGTCAGGGAAAATGTATGGAATAAAAAGTACATTGTTTTCGTTAAGAATGTAGTGAAGTAAAAATAAAAGTTGTCAAAAATACAAATAGTAAAGTAAAGACACCCCCTAAAAAACGACTTAAGTAGTACTTTACACCACTACACACACACACACACACACACACACACACACACACACACACACACACACACACACACACACACACACACACACACACACACACACACACACACACACACACACACACACACACACACAGTCATATCATTTTGATGGGGGCCACTCTGTGATGGGTTCATATTTGATCCCTTTTGCCAATTACAGAGCTTCAGTAGGTATTTTCATCCAGCTTGGGGTTGTACAAACTACCTCTGCTTTAGGTATGACCATCTGGGGACAAGGGTAATAAATAAGCCCACGTGGTGTTTGATAAAACCATATGAAAATATTATCTTCCCCTTAATAGCTCTGGAGAGAGGAGAGAGGGATAAATCAGCAGTGGAGGTCAGGGGCCTGGTCCAGAGTTTCCTGCCATGCAGCACTAGCTAGCCCAGGGTTCTTGCCCCTTTCCCTCGGAACAGCCGTGTAAAACGATCAGTCGTTCCTCATTTTCCAACTTGGCTCAGATAATGGAGCTCTCTCGGTGACCAATTGAACCCAAGAACCGTGTGTTTCATGTGTTTCGAAGGTAAAATATACAGTAAGTTCCATCCAGAGTGAGTTAGTTCCCTGGTTCCGCTGATATCATTTGATCACTTGTCTTCGGGGGATGTCACATCAGCTTTCAGTATAGAGTAGAAGCACTCTACTTCAAAAAGTATTCATGGGTCTCTGCATAAAGAACCAGTGAGGTTCTTTATGTCCTCAGGAACAGTGAGGTTCTTTATGTCCTCAGGACCAGTGAGGTTCTTTATGTCCTTAGTACCCGTGAGGTCCTTTATGTCCTCAGGACCAGTGAGTTCTTTATGCCCTCAGTACCAGTGAGGTTCTTTATGTCCTCAGGACCAGTGAGGTTCTTTATGTCCTCAGGACCAGTGAGGTTCTTTATGCCCTCAGGACCAGTGAGGTTCTTTATGTCCTCAGGACCAGTGAGGTTCTTTATGTCCTCAGGACCAGTGAGGTTCTTTATGTCCTCAGGACCAGTGAGGTTCTTTATGTCCTCAGGACCAGTGAGGTTCTTTATGCCCTCAGTACCAGTGAGATTCTTTATGTCCTCAGGACCAGTGAGGTTCTTTATGCCCTCAGGACCAGTGAGGTTCTTTATGTCCTCAGTACCAGTGAGATTCTTTATGTCCTCAGGACCAGTGAGGTTCTTTATGCCCTCAGGACCAGTGAGATTCTTTATGTCCTCAGGACCAGTCAGGGGGTAGAGCATCATTTAATGTGGCACTTGGTTCTATATTAACAGAAAGCCTTTCCTGTTGGATCTCAATCCTCACTGTATTGAATCCATGTGGTCTATCTGTCAGCAACCCTGGTTGTTTCCTCCCTCCTCCACAGATGGAGCTCTCAATGCACGCATAACCTATTCCTGACGCCTCAGAAAAGACCACAATCATGATTTCAGCTCTAATATTTACTAACATCCATTAAAATGAGCGCAACCCCGGAACCTTTAATATCCAGACCCAATATGTTCTATTAAAAATAATATTTTCTAGCGGCATGTTTGCAGCCCGTGTTTATTAAGTGTGGGTTTCCCTCTGCATTATATCCCCATTACCTGGCAGGGGCTGACGCTGTGTGTGAATGTGAATGTGCAAGCCAAGGTAAATCGCTAGTTGCTGGGTCTGGATAGCGCCTCGCTAAATACGAAATCCAGCACTTCCTCTCATTGGCGCCCAGTTTCCAAACTCCTTGGCTAGGCTCCATCTTATTTATAAAACTCCACACTCCTCCCCCAGATCCCTCGCTCCTCCACTCCTCTCCTCTCTTTCATCAGCTGTTTTTTGGAAAGGAGAAGGCTCACCTCCACCCATGGCAGCAGGTTTACGCAACTCTCTCCTGCGAGTTCCGTGTTTGAACTCTGTTCACCCCAAAAATAGTTTAGTTTGTGGACTCATTAATAGTCTTCATCCTGGAGTGATGTCATGCAGATCTGGGATCTGTTTCTGTTGCCGTAATTGGTTAGATAGTATTGGTTTGCATCATAATCGTATTTGGCTTAGTGCACTACCAACAACACAACAGCAATGATTCTTGTTGCAGTGTTATTACAATGGAACAGGAATCCTCAGGGTATTAAAGGGATTCTTTCTATCTTGTGAATTAAAGGGATTTGTGTGTGGCGTGGCGCTCCGTGGCCAAGATGCATCCCTCAGACCCCAGATTGCATCGTGCTCCACCAGCTGATGCACCAGGCGTCACGCGGGGCGGCAGTCTGTCTCTTCCCCGCAGCAGCACTCTTTCCAGGGAAATGGAAGCAGGGGATCGGAGCGCGAGTAAAAGAGTGGGAACGCCATGGTAACAGGAGTAGAAATAGAGATGATGTTGGGTGGAGCCGGAGATGGATGCAAAGCCACACACAACCTCTTTAAACAGACAGACAGCAGAACATGGAGGCTCAGAATAAGGGCTATGTAAAAGAAACAGGAAGGGAGGCATCTTTTCGGTGCTGCAGTAACGTGATACCTTGACCGGCGTGAGAATGAAGGAATCCGGGGCTGAGGGACATGCCTCAGACATGGGCCTTCTGCAGACCGCCAGGGCCTCCCAGACAAACCCAGAACAAGCCTCTCCCTAAATAATCACTGGCCTGCAAAACCAGAGAAAATAGCTTAATTGGAGAGCTATTTCCATCGCATGGGCCCCGGCTATAAATTACATGTACCGTGTTTGATGTCTTCCCCAACCAGGCGGCGTACTCTACTGTATGTTCATCAAATTACACTTTTCACAATTTCGTTGAGTGCTTCATTTTGGAGCAAACGGCTCATAAGCTGACAACTTAAGTGCAGTTATGTCTTACCCTGGTACGACTGGAATAACAAGAAAACCCAAAAGCATGGCCAAACGGTGGGGAAACAGCGAACACGTCAAATTATAGAGTTAATACAATAGCTTGCTTGTTGAGAATGGAGATTACAAACCCAGCAAGGAGTCTTCGGTGTAGACCACAGCGTAAGTTTACCCCTGTGTTATTCTCCCAAACACCAGGCCTGTCGATGACATGGGGTGAAATATGGCCCCCTTTCAGACGGTCCATAGAGGCCTCTGAGGGGGTGTTATTTTGTCTCGGCAGCATCCGTCTTTCTAATATGTCCTTAATGGTGGCGGAGGACCAACAGTGCTGCTGCAGCCTTCCAAACAGAACTCTGTTCCCTATATAGTGCACTACTTTTGACTAGTTCCCATAGTGTACTATATAGGGAGTAGGGAGCCATTTGGGATGGAGGCCAGGTCTCAGCAGAATGGGAAAGCACTTCATTACATCCTCGTGAAGAGGGCACGACAAAACCTTCTCCCCCTCAGGAGACTGAAGAAATTTGGCATGGGTCTCCAGATCCTCTCAAGGTTCTACAGCTGCACCATCGAGAGCATCCTGACCGGTTGCATCACCGCCTGGTATGGCAACTGCTCGACATCTGACCGTAAGGCGCTACAAAGGGTAGTGCGAACGGCCCAGTACATCACTGGGGCCTAGCTTCCTGCCATCCAGGACCGGTGTCAGAGGAAACCCATAAAATTGTCAGTTTTCTCTGCTACCGCACGGCAAGCGGTACCGGAGCACCAAGTCTAGGACCAAAAGTCTCCTCAACAGCTTCTACCCCCAAGCCATAAGACTGCTGAACAATTCATAAAAATAGCCACCGGACAATTTACATTGACAACCCCCCCCTCCCTTTTGTACACTGCTGCTACTCGCTGTTTATTTGTTACCTATACATAGTCACTTCGCCTCCACCTACATTTACAGATTACCTCAACTAGCCTGTACCTCTGCACACTGACTCGGTACCGGTGCCCCCTGTATATAGCCTCCACACTGACTCGGTACTGGTGCCCCCTGTATATAGCCTCCACACTGACTCGGTACTGGTGCCCCCTGTATATAGCCTCCACACTGACTCGGTACTGGTGCCCCCTGTATATAGCCTCCACACTGACTCGGTACCGGTGCCCCCTGTATAAAGCCTCCACACTGACTCGGTACCGGTGCCCCCTGTATAAAGCCTCCACACTGACTCGGTACTGGTGCCCCCTGTATATAGCCTCCACACTGACTCGGTACTGGTGCCCCCTGTATATAGCCTCCACACTGACTCGGTACCGGTGCCCCCTGTATATAGCCTCCACACTGACTCGGTACCGGTGCCCCCTGTATATAGCCTCCACACTGACTCGGTACCGGTGCCCCCTGTATATAGCCTCCACACTGACTCGGTACTGGTGCCCCCTGTATATAGCCTCCACACTGACTCGGTACTGGTGCCCCCTGTATATAGCCTCCACACTGACTCGGTACTGGTGCCCCCTGTATATAGCCTCCACACTGACTCTGTACTGGTGCCCCCTGTATATAGCCTCCACACTGACTCGGTACTGGTGCCCCCTGTATATAGCCTCCACACTGACTCTGTACTGGTGCCCCCTGTATATAGCCTCCACACTGACTCGGTACTGGTGCCCCCTGTATATAGCCTCCACACTGACTCGGTACCGGTGCCCCCTGTATATAGCCTCCACACGGACTCGGTACTGGTGCCCCCTGTATATAGCCTCCACACTGACTCGGTACTGGTGCCCCCTGTATATAGCCTCCACACTGACTCGGTACTGGTGCCCCCTGTATATAGCCTCCACACTGACTCGGTACTGGTGCCCCCTGTATAAAGCCTCGTTATTCTTATTGTGTTACTTTTTATTATACATTTTTATTGTAGTCTACTTGGTAAATATTTTCTTCTTCTTGAACTGCACTGGTTAAGGGCTTGTAAGTCAGCATTTCACGGGAAAGTCTACACTTCTTCTATTCGGTGCATGTAGCAAAAACAGTTTGATTTGATTTTGATTATGTACTTCTCTCCTGCTCTTGGTTAAAACTCTAGAGGAAAATCTATAGCTGGTAGACTGGGTGACACTGAGTTGTACAGGTATCTGGTTGTGACTAGATACCCTGTAGTTAGTGGTGGTGCAGGACTCAGGTTGGGACCAGATACCCTGTAGTTAGTGGTGGTGCAGGGCTCAGGTTGGGACTAGATACCCTGTAGTTAGTTGTGGTGCAGGGCTCAGGTTGGGACTAGATACCCTGTAGTTAGTGGTGATGCAGGGCTCAGGTTGGGACTAGATACCCTGTAGTTAGTGGTGGTGCAGGGCTCAGGTTGGGACCAGATACCCTGTAGTTAGTGGTGATGCAGGGCTCAGGTTGGGACTAGATACCCTGTAGTTAGTGGTGGTGCAGGGCTCAGGTTGGGACTAGATACCCTGTAGTTAGTGGTGGTGCAGGGCTCAGGTTGGGACTAGATACCCTGTAGTTAGTGGTGGTGCAGGGCTCAGGTTGGGACTAGATACCCTGTAGTTAGTGGTGGTGCAGGGTTCAGGTTGGGACTAGATACCCTGTAGTTAGTGGTGGTACAATTGTTTGGTGCAGGGCTCAGGTTGTTCCAGAGAGTCAATCAGGGAAAGGAGGGAAAGGAAATTGGTGGATTTCTGGGTTAGGATAACCCCCTGACCTCTGACCTCACACAATGGTAAAAACCCACTTGTGAAGACAAAAGTCTCCCTTTCAGAGTACATAAGTGTTTGCAGGCCCATGATTTCTTTAGAATGTATCTGCCATGCACCTATTAAAACTCTTATTAGCAACATGAGTCCCTCTCTGACAGTTGAATTACGGCGGCTGACCCCGAGGTTAATGATACAAAAGGCTACACTTTTAACCCCACCTTCTCTTATTACTAAGCAACCCACTGATTCCTCTTCCTCTCTGCTAGTCGGGATGTTTAGTACTGACTGATCTATGAGGGTCTCTGGGGGGTAACTGATGGTGTCAGTTCCGCCCCTCCCCTGTGATCACCAGCTAGTCCCCAGGGGCAGCCACATGTTGGGAGGCCAGGCATTAGTCTTTCTGCGTGGGTAATAACAGCGTTCTAATGGGGGATTACGCGCTAATGGGGAAACAAACATGGCAGTTGCCCTCACCCAGGTTTCTGAGCTAGGACAGATTTGAGGTCTGGGGACTTACAGCCCTTTCCAATGGAGAAGCAATTTAGTCTACCCCCTTACTATATTGTTACATTGCCATTACTTACACGATCGTTGAAGATGTAAATGATCTGCATTGGGGTAGAGGCCATGGGTTGATTTGGAATTGAGAAGTTAAATAAAGGTCAAATATATATATTTTTTTCTAAGTGCTGCATGTCTCAATGTTGTAGAATGGCTAATGCTATTGAACGTTAGCATTTGCAGGGTAGAATGGCTAATGCTATTGAACGTTAGCCTGTGCAGGGTAGAATGGCTAATGCTATTGAACGTTAGCCTTTGCAGGGTAGAATGGCTGATGCTATTGAAAGTTAGCGTGTGCAGGGTAGAATGGCTAATGCTATTGAAAGTTTGCCTGTTCAGGGTAGAATGGCTGATGCTATTGAACATTAGCCTTTGCAGGGTAGAATGGCTAATGCTATTGAATGTTAGCCATTCTACCCTGCACAGGCTAACGTTCAATAGCATTAGCCATTCTACCCTGCACAGGCTAATGCTATTGAACGTTAGCCTGTGCAGGGTAGAATGGCTGATGCTATTGAACATTAGCCTGTGCAAGGTAGAATGGCTAATGCTATTGAACGTTAGTCTGTGCAGGGTAGAATGGCTAATGCTATTGAACGTCAGCCTGTGCAGGGTAGAATGGCTGATGCTATTGAGCATATTTTCTCTGTTCAACTCTGATAATAGTGTTCTGTGGTGTTTGGTAGTTGATTCTTCATGGGTGCCACAGCACAGCCCAACTTGCAGTGGCCTGCAGCAGTCCATGTATAGACTGTAACTAGGGTGTGTGTAGTATCTAGGGTGTGTGTAGTATCCAGGCCACGTCCTCATCCTGTTTACCATGAAGAACTGCTGAAGAGGCAGCTGACCTTTTCCCTGGCACTGTCTGCCCGCCTTTCTCTTCATCTCTCCTCGTTCCCTCTCTCCCACCGTTCTCCATCTCTCCTCTGTGGCATCCCCGGATCTCTGGACAGCTTTGACAAACGGTGTCGCTGCAAACTGTGCCGGCTGAAGCGCAGCTATCTGCATGGCCCCGCCGTGCACCGCGGGAAGCGAGATTGATTCAGCCCTCACACAAAATGGGTCAGTCGATCAGAAAGTAAATAACTTGCAATACTTGGAGGGCACGCAAAGCCTGCCGGGATATTCTCCCTATCTCCCAATAGCCTCTGTTTCTGACAGACCCAGCTCTGAATGCATACACACACACACACACACACACACACACACACACACACACACACACACACACACACACACACACACACACACACACACACACACACACACACACACAATAAGTGGCCAGTTTGCCTGTTTCCCCTCTTTAAGCAGATAGATGATGCTAACATCTACACTGCCTCAGACTCAGGCCTGTCAGGAGAGAGCACCACTCCACCCTGAAAACACTTGATCCCTTTAAGACCTCATATCTACAGGGTGTGACCACCTCCTAGGTTAGATGCATCAGGACTGTCTAAGTCTCAGGGGGCTAGCCATGCTCCTCCAGTCTGCCTCCCCTCAGTCATTTCACAGACTGAACAGTGCCATCTTGTGGCGTGTAATGTTATCACACCTGTGGTCATGCATGGTAAGCCCCCCCCCACACACACACGGATGATGCCAATTTCCTTAACCTTCCTGTCAACACACACACAGTTGCCAGATTCACCAGGAATGCTTTGACCTCAGTGGTACCAACCGCTAATGAAAGCACCTAATGGCCAAATACTGCAGAGATTAGTCAAGCTCCGCCACTGGCAACCCTGCTCACTTCCACCTGTTTATGCCAGGGTCAATTGTGCATGCTCTTTAGGAAGCAGAGGCTCGAGTTCAGAGGCCGCGGGGCCCGCACTGGCTTCTCTGTCAAAATGCTCTGGGTTTAAGTTTCTCCTAGGTACAGGTCTAGGAACAGCTCCCACCACCCCGATCCTAACCATTCATGGGGGGAATGGAAAACTGACACAAGATCAGCAACTAGGGGTAACTTCACCCCACACCCCCTAGTGGTAATTGTAGTGGAAATGTTCTGGGCTCCTGGGTATCCTCTGTTACTTTATGATGTGTCCTAAATGGCACCCTATTCCTTACATAGTACACTACCTTTGACCCAAAGTAGTGCACTATGTAGGGGATAGGGTGTCATCAATCTATCTGTAATCCCACTGCAGGTTTAAACTGATTGCAAGTTAATTGGAGACAGTGTGGTGAGTTGAGAGGATGTTTGATTGAGAGACAGAGTCAGACAGACAGACAGACAGACAGACAGACAGACAGACAGACAGACAGACAGACAGACAGACAGACAGACAGACAGACAGACAGACAGACAGACAGACAGACAGACAGACAGACCAAGACAGAGAGACAGCAACAGAGACAGACAGACCAAGACAGAGAGACAGCAACAGAGACAGAGACCAAGACAGAGAGACAGCAACAGAGACAGAGACCAAGACAGAGAGACAGCAACAGAGACAGAGACCAAGACAGAGAGACAGCAACAGAGACAGAGACCAAGACAGAGAGACAGCAACAGAGACAGAGACCAAGACAGAGAGACAGCAACAGAGACAGAGAGACGAGTGACAGAGACGGAGAGACATTGAGACAGAGATGGAGAGATTGCGACAGAGACAGAGAGACGGATATGGAGAGAGACAGAGAGCCAGAGATGGAGAGATTGCTACTGAGAGACAGAGACAGAGAGATGGATATGGAGGGAGACAGAGACAGAGAGATGGATATGGAGAGAGACAGAGACAGAGAGATGGATATGGAGAGAGACAGAGACAGAGAGATGGATATGGAGAGAGACAGAGACACAGAGAGCCAGAGATGGAGAGATTGCGACTGAGAGACAGAGACAGAGAGACGGATATGGAGAGAGACAGAGATGCAGAGAGACAGAGAGACAGAGAGACAGAGAGATAGAGAGATAGAGACAGGGGGAGCAGGGAGGGTGGTAGAGTCAGTGCACGGCAGTGAATCCATACTGGGAAGTTCATTATCAGACACTGCAGCCCCCAAATAAACAGCCATTGATTTCAGATGATTCAGAGAGGGCCAACGCTCCAGGATAGCCAGGGCCTCTATTTCCTCACTGTCTGCTTGCAGCATCAACCTCACATTCTGTTTGAACTGTATTATGTGTGATTGTCCTTGATGAAATGAAATGAAATGGCTCAATAGCATTTCCCTGTAGTCAATGGAAAGGTCTAGATGTCAACTTTACACATCTATCCTTTTATAAGTCCTGTAACTGTACCCCGTTGTGGTTGACTGGCATCCCCCCTGATACGTTGCACATATCAGAGCCCTGAAGGTCACATATCAGAGCCCCGAAGGTCACATATCAGAGCCCTGAAGGTCACATATCAGAGCCCTGAAGGTCACATATCAGAGCCCCGAAGGTCACATATCAGAGCCCCGAAGGTGACATATCAGAGCCCCGAAGGTGACATATCAGAGCCCCGAAGGTCACATATCAGAGCCCAGAAGGTCACATATCAGAGCCCCGAAGGTCACATATCAGAGCCCCGAAGGTCACATATCAGAGCCCCGAAGGTCACATGTCAGAGCCCCGAAGGTCACATATCAGAGCCCCGAAGGTCACATATCAGAGCCCCGAAGGTCACATATCAGAGCCCTGAAGATCAGCAGTTCAATCCCCCCGACACCTTAACTACTTTCTCTACTCTTGCCCTGTATCTCTCTTGTAACTATGAATAAATGGTCTGTTTAAATAAAGGCTCTGTGACATGAGGCATGTCATAATTTCAGGGCAGTATGGGGTTAGACAGCTTTGCTCTGCTGAGTTCTTGCGCCAGGCCTCAGTGGTTTGTTTTGGGTGGCTTTCAGACGAGGTCTGGGTGGGGCGCTGTCATTGGGCGGGGGAGTTGATCACTCTTGCACCTCGACAAGAGTTGGCTCGCGGGCCAAACCGACCCGTCTGGCTGGCTCCCGGATGAGATTCAATTTCACTCTGTGTCATAGAAACTCCTTCTCCCTCCACCGCAATGCAATGCATGCTGGGTAATGTTTAGCTGTGCCAGAGCCCAAATAATGTACTACTGAGGTAGGACTCCTCTCCTGTTATTCTACCACTTCCCCCTCTACTTTGCTCTTTCATGCTTTGATTGTCATGCTACAATCCTGTCTTTCATTCAAGGGGTTTGTCCTGCCAGGGCTTTGGGTTTTGGAGGCACCTGTGGGTTAAATCACAATGAACATTGTTTGTGTGTGGTGTGTAGCATTACCACAGCGCTGCAGAGAGAACTGGGTACTGAGTATTGGGGTACCCCTTCATTTGAGGTGCAGTCAGTGGAGCTAATCGTTGTCCTCTCTGGTTCTCTCCCTGGTCCTTTCCCCTGTCCTTTGGTTGTGTTCCTCAGGTCAGTGTCAGAGGGGCCACCTCTGAGCCTCTGGGAAACCTGAACAACTTCTTCAACCCAAAGCATATTAGGAACTGGTACGCACACAGGCAAGCACACATACGCTCACACACACACACACTCCAAATGTCTGTCTCTCTGTCATCCTTCCTCCTCCTCTTCTATTCCACACTCATGTTCTCTCACTTTCTAACTATGTCAATCTCTCTCTCTCTCTCACAAACACACACACACACACACATACACATACACATTATACACACGCACACTAAGGATGGGGGTTTGAAATAATGTTACTATTCGAAAGTATCATTCATTTTTGCTGGATATCTGGATATTCAAAAGCCATGTTTTTTTTTACTAACCTGAGCCCTGCTGGTCAGGGGAGAGAGGCTGGAGCTCTATTTCAGCTGTGAAGGGGGTGGTGTGTGTGATGTGAGCGGGCAGAAGGAGAGAGAGACACAGTAATGTTAGCCAAGGCAACTCGGCTACAGCCAGGACTAACTAACTTGAAGCAGCCACGGTGTTATTTATCATCCCATATAACAGTGACTGTCTTGACTGGGGTAACCTAGAGAAGATAGCTAGCTAAGCTAGCCAGCTATAGTTACTGTAGCTAGGCTAATTGAGGCCACAAGCTGCTGTTTCTCCCCAAGCCCACTCAGATAAAACAATAGGTTGGTTGCTAGTTGTAATTTTTTCCATCTTACATTGCTTTAGTGAACTCTCACTCCACTTGCTACAGATTGAGCCTCTTTGCCACTTTGATTGGCCAACATAAACAACAAGCCACACACATGAACCGGTCAGCTTCCGTCCTGTGAAAATATTCACCTACCTTGGTATTTTTCCTATTTTGTTGCCTTACAACCTGGAATTAAAATACATTTTAGGGGGGATTTGTATCATTTGATTTACACAACATGCCTACCACTTTGAAGTTGCAAAATATTTCTTATTGTGAAACAAACAAGAAAAAAGACAAAAAAAACGGAATACTTGAGCTTGCATGACTATTCACCCCACCCCCAAAGTCAATGCTTTGTAGAGCCACCTTTTGCATCAATTACAGCTGCAAGTCTCTTTGGGTATGTCTCTATAAGCTTGGAACATCTAGCCACTGGGATATTTGCCCATTCTTCAAGTCAAAACTGCTCCAGCAATTTCAAGTTGGATGCGTTCTGCTGGTGTACAGCAATCTTTAATAAATCATACCACAGATTCTCAATTGGATTGAGGTCTGGGTTTTGACTAGGCCATTCCAAGACATTTAAATGTATCCCCTTATTAAACCACTTAAGTGTTGCTTTAGCAATATGCTTGGGGTCATTGTCTTGCTGGAAGGTGAACCTCCGCCCCAGTCTCAAATCTCTGGAAGACTGAAACAGGTTTCCCTCGAGAATTTCCCTATATTTAGCACCATCCATCATTCCTTAAATTCTGACCAGTTTCCCAGTCCCTGTCGATGGAAAACATCCCCACAGCATGATGCTGCCACCACCATGCTTCACTGTGGGGATGGTATTCTCAGGGTGATGAGAGGTGTTGGGTTTGCGCCAGACATAGCGTTTTCCTTGATGGCCAAAAAGCTCAATTTTAGTCTCTGACCAGAGTACCTTCTTCCATATGTTTGTGGAGTCTCCTGCATGCCTTTCGGCAAACACCAAAGTGGTGCTTATTTTTTTCTTGAAGCAATGGCTTTTTTTTGTCCACTCTTCCGTAAAGCCCAGCTCTGTGGAGTGTACAGCTTAAAGTGGTCCTATGGACAGACACTCCAATCTCAGCTGTGGAGCTTTGCAGCTCCTTCAGGGTTATCTTTGGTCTCTTTATTGCTTCTCTGATTAATTCCCTCCTTGCCTGGTCTGTGAGTTTTGATGGGTGGCCCTCTCTTGGCAGGTTTGTTGTGGTGCCATATTTAAATGTTTTAATAATGTGTTTAATGTTCAAAGTTTCTGATATTTTTTTTAACCCAACCCTGATCTGTACTTCTCCACAACTTTGTCCCTGGCCTGTTTGGAGAGCTCCTTGGTCTTCATGGTGCCACTTGCTTGGTGGTTCCCCTTGCTTAGTGGTGTTGCAGACTCTGGGGCCTTTCAGAACACTGAGATCATATGACAGATCATGTGACACTCCATCACACAGATGGATTATTTATTTAACTAATTATTTGACCTCTGAAGGTAATTGGGTTGCACCAGATCATATTTAAGGGATTCATAGCAAAGGGGGTGAATACATATACACACACCACTTTTCCATTTTTTTTTAATTTTTTGAAATATATTTTTCATTTCACTTGACCAATTTGGACTATTTTTTGTATGTCCATCACATTAAATCAAAATCAAAATCAATTTACATTACAGATTGCAACAAAATAGGAAAAACACAAGGGGGATGAATACTTTTGCAAGGCACTGTATTTTATTAGGTGCATGTCATAAGAAGTTTGTTGTTTTATACAATTAATCATTTGAAATGTCATTGTTGTATGTAACAATGTCACATGCATGTTTTAATTATATTTAGAAGAACCCCTTTCAGTGTTGAAGTAGGACAATATTTGTTACAGCTAAATTTCTTACACAAGTATTCGAATGCTAACATCAGTTCGGATATAGTATATATATACAGTCGTGGCCAAAAGTTTTGAGAATGACACAAATATTAATTTTCACAAAGTCTGCTGCCTCAGTTTGTATGATGGCAATTTGCATATACTCCAGAATGTTGTGAAGAGTGATCAGATTAATTGCAATTAATTGAAAAGTCCCTCTTTGCCATGCAAATGAACTGAATCCCCCAAAAACATGTCCACTGCATTTCAGCCCTGCCACAAAAGGACCAGCTGACATCATGTCAGTGATTCTCTTGTTATCACAGGTGTGAGTGTTGATGAAGACAAGGCTGGAGATCACTCTGTCATGCTGATTGAGTTCGAATAACAGACTGGAAGCTTCCAAAGGACGGTGGTGCTTGGAATCATTGTTCTTCCTCTGTCAACTATGGTTACCTGCAAGGAAACATGTGCCGTTGTAACGGCAGATTTCCTCCTCTTCATTTGAAGAGGAGTAAGGATCGGACCAAGATGCGGCGTTGTAAGTGTTCATGACGATTTTAATAAGAAAAGCACTGAACACTATGAAATACAAAACAATAAACGATAACGTGAAATAACCAAACCGAAACAGTACCATGTGGCGAAAACACTCACACGGAAACAAACACCCCACACCCCAACAGTGAAACCCAGGCTACCTAAGTATGATTCTCAATCAGAGACACTAACGACACCTGCCTCTGATTGAGAACCGTATAGGCCGAAACAGAACCCAAACATAGAAAAACAAACATAGACTGCCCACCCCACTCACGCCCTACCATACTAAATAAAGACAAAACAAAGGAATAAAGGTCAGAACGTGACAGCCGCCATCATTGCTTTGCACATAAAGGGCTTCACAGGCCAAGGAAATTGCTGCCAGTAAGATTGCACCTAAATCGACCATTTATCGGATCATCAAGAACATCAAGGAGAGTGGTTCAATTGTTGTGAAGAAGGCTTCAGGGAACCCAAGAACGTCCAGCAAGCACCAGGACCGTTCCCTAAAGTTGATTCAGCTGCGGGATTGGGGCACCACCAGTACAGAGCTTTCTCAGGAATGACAGCAGGCAGGTGTGAGTGCATCTGCACGCACAGTGAGGCAAAGACTTTTGGAGGATGGCCTGGTGTCAAGAAGGGCAGCAAAGAAGCCACTTCACTCCAGGAAAACATCAGGGACAGACTGATATTCTGCAAAAGGTACAGGGTGTCACGCCCTGGTCTAAGTATTTTGTGTTTTTCTTCATGTATTGGGTCAGGCCAGGGTGTGGCATGGAGTTTTTGTATTGTGGTGTGTTTTGTTTGTCTTGGGGTTTTGGTGTGTTATGTTTTGGGATTGTAGCTAGTGGGGTTATCTAGCAAGGTCTATGGCTGTCTGGAGTGGTTCTCATTAGAGTCAGGTGCTTATCATTGTCTCTGATTGGGAACCATATTTAGGCACATATTCTTTGAGTTTGTCGTGG
>NW_022263828.1:0-41623 GCF_002021735.2 Oncorhynchus kisutch
AGTACAAGCTGTAAGTAGAAGCCTAAGTGTTGTTATCCTTAGGTTTACTCTAATTAGAGGAGGGGTGGTAGACTTAAGGGGACATAAAAAAAAAATATTTAAAAAATATATACTGCACCCTGACCAACTGACCCAACCGTGCCCCCGCACATTGACTCTGTACCGGTACCCTCTGTACAAAGCCTCGCTATTGTTATTTTACTGCTGCTCTTTAATTATTTGTACTGGTACTGGTACTGTATATATATATACATAGAGTACCAGCCAAAAGTTTGGACACATCTACTCATTTCAGAGTTTTTCTTTATTTTAACTAGTGAAGACATCAAAACTATGAATGACATATGGAATCATGCAGTAACCAAAAAGGTGTTAAATTAATCAAAATATATTTTATATTTGAGATTCTTCAAAGTGCCACCCTTTGACTTGATGACAGCTTTGCACACTCTTGGCATTCTCTCAACCAGCTTCACCTGGAATGCTTTTCCAACAGTTTTGAAGGAGTTCCCACATATGCTGAGCACTTGTTGGCTGCTTTTCCTTCACTCTGTGGTCCAACTCATCCCAACCATCTCAATTGGGTTGAGGTCGGGTGATTATGGAGGCCAGGTCATCTAATGCAGTATTCCATCACTGTCCCTTGATTTGTTTTAGACTTTTTTGATTCCATATGTGTTATTTCATAGTAATAATGTCTTCACTATTATTCTACAATGTAGAAAATAGTAAAAATAAAGAAAAACCCTGAAATTACTTGGTGTGATGCATGTGACAAATAAAATGTGATTTGTTATATTATACATATATATGTGTTCAAACCTTTGACTGGTACTATATATATACTGTATATATATTTCACTTTTTTTCAAAAAATGTGCAAATATTTCAAAAACATGTTTTCAGTTTGTCATTATGGGTATTGTGTTAAAATGGGTTAAATATTGTAGTTCTTTAGATAAATAGAGTCTTACTGTCACGACTTCTGCCGAAGTCGTTGCCTCTCCTTGTTCGGGCGGTGCTCGGCGGGTCGACGTCACCGGTCTTCTAGCCATCATTGATCCATTTTTCATTTTTCCATTGGTTTTGTCTTGTCTTCTTCCTACACACCTGGTTTCAATCCATTCATTACCTGTTGTGTATTTAACCCTCTGTTTCCCCTCATGTCTTTGTCAGAGATTGTTTTATTGTCAGTGTTGTGTTTATTGTATAGGTGCGCGACGGGTCCTCGTACCCATGTTAGTTATATTCTATTCTTATCAGTGTTATGGAGCATGTTACGTGGAAATTCATTAAAAGACTCCATTTTACACTCCGTTTGACTCTCCTGCGCCTGACTTCCCTGCCACCTATACACATGACGCTGACACTTACTATAGGTTACATAATGTAGTTCTTTAGATAAATAGAGTCTTACTATAGGTTACATAATATAGTTCTTTAGATACAGTTGAAGTTGGAAGTTTACATACAGTTAGGTTGGAGTCATTAAAACTCGTTTTTCAATCACTCCACAAATTTCTTGTTAACAAACTATAGGTTTGGCAAGTCGGTTAGGACATCTACTTTGTGCATAAAACAAGTAATTTATCACCATTTGTTTACAGACAGATTATTTCACTTATAATTCGCTGTATCACAATTCCAGTGGGTCAGAAGTTTAAATACACTAGTGGACTGTGCTTTTAAACAGCTTGGAAAATTCCAGAAAATTATGTCATGGCTTTAGAAGCTTCTGATAGGCTAATTGACATAATTTGAGTCAATTGGAGGTGTACCTGTGGGTGTATTTCAAGGCCACATTCATCTGTACAAACAATAGTACGCAAGTATAAACACCATGGACCACGCAACTGTCATACTGCTCAGGAAGGAGACGTGTTCTGTCTCCTAGAGATGAACGTACTTTGGTGCGAAAAGTGCAAGTCAATCCCAGAACAACAGCAAAGGACCTTGTGAAGATGCTGCAGGAAACAGGTACTAAAGTATCTATATCCACAGTAAAACGAGTCCTATATCGACATAACCTGAAAGGCTGCTCAGCACGGAAGAAGCCACTGCTCCAAAACCGCCATAAAATAGCCAGACTACGGTTTGCAACTGCACATGGGGACAAAGATCCTACTTTTTGGAGAAATGTCCTCTGGTCTGGTGAAACAAAAATAGAACTGTTTGGCCATAATGACCATCATTATGTTTGGAGGATAAAGGGGGAGACTTGCAAGCTGAAGAACACCATCCCAACAATGAAGCACAGGGGTGGCAGCATCATGTTGTTGGGGTGCTTTGCTGTAGGAGGGACTGGTGCACTTCACAAAATAGATGGCAACATGAGGAAGGGGAAATTATGTGGATATATTGAAGCAACATCTCAAGACATCAGTCAGGAAGTTAAAGCTTGGTCACAAATGGGTCTCCAAATGGACAATGACCCCAAGCATACTTCCAAAGTTGTGGCAAAATGGCCTAAATACAACAAAGTCAAGGGATTGGAGTGGCCATCACAAAGCCCTGACCTCAATCCTATAGAAAATTTGTGGGCAGAACTGAAAAAGCGTGTGCGAGCAAGGAGGCCCACAAACCTGACTCAGTTACACCAGCTCTGTCAGGAGGAATGGGCAAAAAGTCACCCAACTTATTGTGGGAAGCTTGTGGAAGGCTACCCGAAAAGTTTGACCCAAGTTAAACAATTTAAAGGCAATGCTACCAAATACTAATTGAGTGTATGTAACTTCTTTCCCACTGGGAATGTGATGAAATAAATAAATGCTCAAATTAATCATTCTCTCTACTATTATTCTGACATTTCACATTCTTAAAATAAAGTGGTGATCCTAACTGACAGGGGCATTTTTACTCAGATTAAATGTCAGGAATTGAGAAAAACTGAGTTTAAATGTATTTGGCTAAGGTGTATGTAAACTTCCGACTTCAACTGTACATTGAGTGTACTGTATAGTGTTTCTGCAGTAATGTTGGAGGTAGTTACTCTTCCATGCAGGCTCAACCTTTAGGGACTCTGCTTTGCAATGATATTTGTGAGCTCAAAAAAGATAAAGTCCATCCCTAGATCCCAACTGAAGTACTCACTCTTTCACACACACTGCTACTTGCAGTGGGATTGCAAGGCCAGTGTTATAGTATAGTAGTGGCTAAAGCCATCCCTCTCCCAGTTCTAGATGTGCAATGGCCCATGCAGTTCCCTCAGAGTGTGTTTAGGAGAGAGCCCTCTCCATGTCTGTTCAGTTGTGCCTGATTTACCAACACACACACACACACACACACACACACACACACACACACACACACACACACACACACACACACACACACACACACACACACACACACACACACACACACACACACACAAACACAAACAAACACAGACAGTTCAGTTGTGGCTGGTTTACCAACACTATTGATTGCAGGTGATGTTCTGGACAGTGTCCATCTGACCTCAGGAGGAGCCTAAATACATCACTGTCCAGAGAGACCTCATGAGACTCAGGGTAATACTGACTCTGTGTGTGGTGTGTGTGTGTGGTGTGTGTGTGTGTGTGTGTGTGTGTGGTGTGTGTGTGTGTGTGTGTGTGTGTGTGTGTGTGTGTGTGTGTGTGTGTGTGTGTGTGTACTGCAGGCTGCAGCAGCCCTGTGCCCCTCTCCCTCCCTGAGTAGACAGACACATTGATAAAGTGGCCACAGAAAGTCAACAGGATAAACACTTATATACTCTTTTTTTTTTAAATACACTGCCTAAGCTAAAAATATAACATGGTATTTGTGGTTGGATAGTCCTGGGGAGGTCTACTGTACTATTCTAATGGAGTGAGAGACAGAGTCTACTGTACTGTTCTAATGGAGTGAGAGACAGAGTCTACTGTACTATTCTAATAGAGTGAGAGACAGAGTCTACTGTACTATTCTAATGCAGTGAGAGACAGAGTCTACTGTACTATTCTAATGGAGTGAGAAACAGAGTCATGAGGAAGTCTACTGTACTATTCTAATGGAGTGAGAGACAGAGTCTACTGTACTATTCTAATGGAGTGAGAGACAGAATCTACTGTACTATTCTAATGGAGTGAGAGACAGAATCTACTGTACTATTCTAATGGAGTGAGAGACAGAGTCTACTGTACTATTCTAATGGAGTGAGAGACAGAGTCTACTGTACTATTCTAATGGAGTGAGAGACAGAGTCTACTGTACTATTCTAATGGAGTGAGAAACAGAGTCATGAGGAAGTCTACTGTACTATTCTAATGGAGTGAGAGACAGAGCCTACTGTACTATTCTAATGGAGTGAGAGACAGAGTCTACTGTACTATTCTAATGGAGTGAGAGACAGAGCCTACTGTACTATTCTAATGGAGTGAGAGACAGAGCCTACTGTACTATTCTAATGGAGTGAGAGACAGAGTCTACTGTACTATTCTAATGGAGTGAGAAACAGAGTCATGAGGAAGTCTACTGTACTATTCTAATGGAGTGAGAGACAGAGTCTACTGTACTATTCTAATGGAGTGAGAGACAGAATCTACTGTACTATTCTAATGGAGTGAGAGACAGAGTCTACTGTACTATTCTAATGGAGTGAGAGACAGAGTCTACTGTACTATTCTAATGGAGTGAGAGACAGAGTCTACTGTACTATTCTAATGGAGTGAGAGACAGAGTCTACTGTACTATTCTAATGGAGTGAGAGACAGAGTCTACTGTACTATTCTAATGGAGTGAGAGACAGAGTCTACTGTACTATTCTAATGGAGTGAGAGACAGAGTCATGAGGAAGTCTACTGTACTATTCTAATAGAGTGAGAGACAGATTCCTGGGGAAGGCTACTGTACTATTCTAATAGAGTGAGAGACAGATTCCTGGGAAGGCTACTGTACTATTCTAATGGAGTGAGAGACAGATTCCTGGGGAAGGCTACTGTACTATTCTAATAGAGTGAGAGACAGATTCCTGGGGAGGGCTACTGTACTATTCGAAACTCCTCTTAGAGTTGTGTTTCCTATGTTGACTTGTCAATCCCCTGTTTGTTTTCATTCTGACCAAGGCCATAACAAACGTCATGATTAACTTGAATTAGAACATTAAAGAATACAGTAGTGTAAAGTACTTTAGTAAAAAATACTTCAAAGTACCACTTAAGTCATTGTTTGGGGTATCTGTACTTTACTTTACTTTTTATATTTTTGATTACTTTTACTTTTACTTCACTACATTCCTAAAGAAAATGTTGTACTTTCTAATCCTTACATTTCTTCTGACACCCAAAAGTTCTCGTTATATTTTGAATGCTTAGCAGGACAGTAAAGTGGTCTGATACACACACTTATAAAGAGAACATCCCTGGTCACCCCTGCAGCCTCTGATCTGGAGGACTCACTAAACAGAGAACATCCCTGGTCACCCCTGCAGCCTCTGATCTGGAGGACTCACTAAACAGAGAACATCCCTGGTCGTCCCTACTGCCTCTTATCTGGAGGACTCACTATACAGAGAACATCCCTGGTCATCCCCACAGCCTCTGATCTGGAGGACTCACTAAACAGAGAACATCCCTGGTCGTCCCTACAGCCTCTGATCTGGTGGATTCACTAAACATAGAACATCCCTGGTCATCCCTACTGCCTCTGATCTGGTGGACTCACTAAACAGAGAACATCCCTGGTCGTCCCTACAGCCTCTGATCTGGTGGATTCACTAAACATAGAACATCCCTGGTCATCCCTACTGCCTCTGATCTGGTGGACTCACTAAACAGAGAACATCCCTGGTCGTCCCTACAGCCTCTGATCTGGTGGATTCACTAAACAGAGAACATCCCTGGTCACCCCTACAGCCTCTGATCTGGTGGATTCACTAAACAGAGAACATCCCTGGTCGTCCCTACTGCCTCTTATCTGGAGGACTCACTAAACAGAGAACATCCCTGGTCATCCCTACTGCCTCTTATCTGGAGGACTCACTAAACAGAGAACATCCCTGGTCGTCCCTAGAGTTGTGAGCGAAAGTTGTTCCTATTCAAGTTTCAAGTTTTTATTGTCACGTGTGCAAGTACAGTGAAATGCCCTTCTTGATCGCTCTTTCCTAACAATGTCGTAATCATAATCAGTAGTACTATAAAATAAAATAAACTCAAGTGAAACAATGCTTTAGAAATAAGAAGAACACAATCAAGTATGTCATCTATATACAGGGACAGTAGCTATATACAGGGACAGTAGCTATATACAGGGACAGTAGCTATATACAGGGACAGTAGCTATATACAGGGACAGGTCCAGGGTCAGTAGTTACATACAGGGACAGTTCCAGGGTCAGTAGTTATATACAGGGACAGTTCCAGGGTCAGTAGCTATATACAGGGACAGTTCCAGGGTCGGTAGCTATATACAGGGACAGTTACAGTGTCAGTAGCTATATACAGGGACAGTTCCAGGGTCAGTAGCTATATACAGGGACAGTTCCAGGGTCAGTAGCTATATACAGGGACAGTTCCAGGGTCAGTAGTTATACACAGAGACAGTTCCAGGGTCAGTAGCTCCCTATTGTACTGTAAGAAATGATCACTATAGTCAGCCATGGTCCAGGTACTATAGGTTATCACTATAGTCAACAGAGGGGTTGGGTTATTCTTCCACATTAATATCATAACAATATTGGTCTGTTCTTCCTGTTTACCTTTCTGTGAATACTAATTGGGATTATTAATAAACAATCATGTAAACACTCAGCCCTGACCTGTGTGTCCTGGTGTTCTACCACACGTTACACCTCAGAGTTGTTGACGGGAAACAACTAGACTTTATCTGGCATGAAAGTACCTCAGCAGTCGCCAACCGACACACACGATGTGTGTGTGTGTGTGTGTGTGTGCGCGTGTGCGTGTGCGTGTGCCTGTGTGTGTGTGTGTGTGTGTGTGTGTGTGTGTGTGTGTGTGTGTGTGTGTGTGTGTGTGTGTGTGTGTGTGTGTGTGTGTGTGTGTCTGTGTGTCTGTGTGTGTGTACGCCTTTAAATTAATTAACATCAGACCTCTTGTAAGCAGTTCATTTCTGTAAACAAACATTCTAATATGCAGTAATTAATTAAATCTGCCAAGCTTCTCCCCTCCTCCCATTGATCTCTCCCTTCACTTCACTTTCTGTTCATGTTGAAGAGTTTATTACTGTTTGAGAGAGGCACAGCGAGAGAGAGAGAGAGAGAGTGAGAGAGAGAGAGAGAGAGGGGGGGGAGAAAGAGAGAGAGAGAAAGAGAGAGAGAGAGAGAGAGAGAGAGAGAGAGAGAGAGAGAGAGAGAGAGAGAGAGAGAACAAGACAATGCAGGACATGTTGTCCTGGTAAGGCATACTGGGAGGTAGGGAGAGGGACCTGTGTTAACCCTCTATAATCTAATGTTCAGACAAACTGAGGGGGAATAGCAATGTAGTTGCGCGTTCCTGCACAGAACTACAGATATCACACCTCGGCTGTGTATATCGCTGAAAATATATTTTTTCTCAAATACATTTGCTAAATAAAACCTGTGGACCGTGTTGCTTGAACACAAATACAATATTTATTATTTATCAGTTGTTGTTTATCAAGATTACATTCAACTTAATATAGAACATTAAGATTTGAAAAAAATCCAGAAAAAAATCCATATTAGAATTGATATTGAATAACTAAATGTTCTTCCTGTTACCTTGTTCCATGTAATGCAGAGACCTCTCTTTATAGCAGGAAGGACAAACCACTTCCTGCTTCCCTTCAATGCTTTCTGTTTGATATCAGCCAGGCTCAAACAGACACACAGCCCCAGCTCTACATAAGAGAGCTGCTCATGGCTTGATGATTTTGGAATCGATTTGCCATTCTCACAAACGAAGGCTGAGCAATCAGTCCAAGCCTGGCTGCGTTTGGCCCAGCGAGAGAGAGAGAGAGAGAGAGAGAGAGAGAGAGAGAGAGAGAGAGAGAGAGAGAGAGAGAGAGAGAGAAAGAGAAGGGGGAGAGAAAGAGACAAAGAGAGAGAGACAAAGAGAGAGTGAGAGAGAGAGAGAGACAAAGAGAGAGACAAAGAGAGAGAGAGAGAGAGAGAGAGAGAGAGAGAGATGCGCCATGAGAGGAGGCCAGGCATGGCTGGTCTGAATCATGAAGAATAATGTTTAGCCTGGCAGATGATTAGGGATGTTAATTTTTGGGAGGGGGGGAGACGAGGGAGAAGGGGGCTAGGGGCTGGTGCTTTGTGTTGCCTGTGATGTCACGTTGGATATGTGAGCATGCAGCAATCTGGCAGGGGTTCATCCTGGCCAAATACTGCTGTTGCTGCTCAATTTGCTGTGTTCTCCTGCTCCATTTGCCTGTTAATGAGAGCTGTTGTTGTGGGTACCCATGTGTACCATGTCACCAAACAGGCAGGCAGCACCTTCACCTGACGCTCTGCTCGGTCGGACTACAGCGGAAGAACATGACTGCCACTGTGACAGATGTTTTTCCAGGCCCGGGGATAGACCCATATGAGAGAGAGAGAGAGAGAGAGAGAGAGAGAGAGAGAGAGAGAGAGAGAGGGAGAGAGGGAGAGATGGAGAGATGGAGAGATGGAGAGACAGAGAGACGGAGAGACAGACAGAGAGACAGAGAGACAGAGAGACAGAGAGGAGTGAGGGATGCATAGATGCAACAACTGCTAAACCATGTGTCTCTGTCTGAGCATCACATCATGCACAGCATACAGAAACAACACTCAGCTGTTTTCGCTGAAAGGATATCATCAACGTGACAGGACAAATACGTTCCGCTAGGTTGTTGTAGAAAATATAATTTACTAAATGTAATTTACAAGACAATTGTAATTAAACAATATTGCTAAAAATACTCCAAAAACATTTGAAAATACACTGAAAGAACCAGTAACAAGACTGGTGTATTCAGGACATTACCAAGCTGTTAGTCTGGTGTATTCAGGACATTACCAAGCTGTTAGTCTGGTGTATTCAGACATTACCAAGCTGTTAGTCTGGTGTATTCAGGACATTACCAAGCTGTTAGTCTGGTGTATTCAGGACATTACCAAGCTGTTAGTCTGGTGTATTCAGGACATTACCAAGCTGTTAGTCTGGTGTATTCAGGACATTACCAAGCTGTTAGTCTGGTGTATTCAGGACATTACCAAGCTGTTAGTCTGGTGTATTCAGGACATTACCAAGCTGTTACTCTGGTGTATTCAGGACATTACCAAGCTGTTAGTCTGGTGTATTCAGGACATTACCAAGCTGTTAGTCTGGTGTATTCAGTACATTACCAAGCTGTTAGTCTGGTGTATTCAGGACATTACCAAGCTGTTAGTCTGGTGTATTCAGGACATTACCAAGCTGTTAGTCTGGTGTATTCAGGACATTACCAAGCTGTTAGTCTGGTGTATTCAGGACATTACCAAGCTGTTACTCTGGTGTATTCAGGACATTACCAAGCTGTTAGGCTGGTGTATTCAGGACATTACCAAGCTGTTAGTCTGGTGTATTCAGGACATTAGCAAGCTGTTAGTCTGGTGTATTCAGGACATTAGCAAGCTGTTAGTCTGGTGTATTCAGGACATTACCAAGCTGTTAGTCTGGTGTATTCAGGACATTACCAAGCTGTTACTCTGGTGTATTCAGGACATTACCAAGCTGTTAGTCTGGTGTATTCAGGACATTACCAAGCTGTTAGTCTGGTGTATTCAGTACATTACCAAGCTGTTAGTCTGGTGTATTCAGGACATTACCAAGCTGTTAGTCTGGTGTATTCAGGACATTACCAAGCTGTTAGTCTGGTGTATTCAGGACATTACCAAGCTGTTAGTCTGGTGTATTCAGGACATTACCAAGCTGTTACTCTGGTGTATTCAGGACATTACCAAGCTGTTAGGCTGGTGTATTCAGGACATTACCAAGCTGTTAGTCTGGTGTATTCAGGACATTAGCAAGCTGTTAGTCTGGTGTATTCAGGACATTACCAAGCTGTTACTCTGGTGTATTCAGGACATTACCAAGCTGTTAGTCTGGTGTATTCAGGACATTAGCAAGCTGTTAGTCTGGTGTATTCAGGACATTACCAAGCTGTTACTCTGGTGTATTCAGGACATTACCAAGCTGTTACTCTGGTGTATTCAGGACATTACCAAGCTGTTACTCTGGTGTATTCAGGACATTACCAAGCTGTTAGTCTGGTGTATTCAGGACATTACCAAGCTGTTACTCTGGTGTATTCAGGACATTACCAAGCTGTTAGTCTGGTGTATTCAGGACATTACCAAGCTGTTACTCTGGTGTATTCAGGACATTACCAAGCTGTTAGTCTGGTGTATTCAGGACATTACCAAGCTGTTAGTCTGGTGTATTCAGGACATTACCAAGCTGTTAGTCTGGTGTATTCAGGACATTACCAAGCTGTTAGTCTGGTGTATTCAGGACATTACCAAGCTGTTACTCTGGTGTATTCAGGACATTACCAAGCTGTTAGGCTGGTGTATTCAGGACATTACCAAGCTGTTAGTCTGGTGTATTCAGGACATTAGCAAGCTGTTAGTCTGGTGTATTCAGGACATTAGCAAGCTGTTAGTCTGGTGTATTCAGGACATTACCAAGCTGTTACTCTGGTGTATTCAGGACATTACCAAGCTGTTACTCTGGTGTATTCAGGACATTACCAAGCTGTTAGTCTGGTGTATTCAGGACATTACCAAGCTGTTACTCTGGTGTATTCAGGACATTACCAAGCTGTTAGTCTGGTGTATTCAGGACATTACCAAGCTGTTACTCTGGTGTATTCAGGACATTACCAAGCTGTTAGTCTGGTGTATTCAGGACATTACCAAGCTGTTACTCTGGTGTATTCAGGACATTACCAAGCTGTTAGTTAGTCTGGTGTATTCAGGACATTACCAAGCTGTTAGTCTGGTGTATTCAGGACATTACCAAGCTGTTAGTCTGGTGTATTCAGGACATTACCAAGCTGTTAGTCTGGTGTATTCAGGACATTAGCAAGCTGTTAGTTAGTCTGGTGTATTTGGTGATTTACCAAGCTGTTAGTCTGGTGTATTTGGTGATTTACCTAGCTGTCAGTTAGTCTGGTGTATTTGGTGATTTACCTAGCTGTCAGTTAGTCTGGTGTATTTGGTGATTTACCTAGCTGTCAGTTAGTCTGGTGTATTTGGTGATTTACCTAGCTGTCAGTTAGTCTGGTGTATTTGGTGATTTACCTAGCTGTCAGTTAGTCTGGTGTATTTGGTGATTTACCTAGCTGTCAGTTAGTCTGGTGTATTTGGTGATTTACCTAGCTGTCAGTTAGTCTGGTGTATTTGGTGATTTACCTAGCTGTCAGTTAGTCTGGTGTATTTGGTGATTTACCTAGCTGTCAGTTAGTCTGGTGTATTTGGTGATTTACCTAGCTGTCAGTTAGTCTGGTGTATTTGGTGATTTACCTAGCTGTCAGTCTGGTGTATTTGGGACTTTACCAAGCTATCAGTTAGTCTGGTGTATTCAGGACATTACCAAGCTGTTAGTCTGGTGTATTCAGGACATTACCAAGCTGTTACTCTGGTGTATTCAGGACATTACCAAGCTGTTAGTCTGGTGTATTCAGGACATTACCAAGCTGTTACTCTGGTGTATTCAGGACATTACCAAGCTGTTAGTCTGGTGTATTCAGGACATTACCAAGCTGTCAGCTAGTCTGGTGTATTCAGGACATTACTTAGCTGTCAGTTAGTCTGGTGTATACAGGACATTACCAAGCTGTTAGTCTGGTGTATTCAGGACATTACCAAGCTGTTACTCTGGTGTATTCAGGACATTACCAAGCTGTTAGTTAGTCTGGTGTATTCAGGACATTACCAAGCTGTTAGTCTGGTGTATTCAGGACATTACCAAGCTGTTAGTCTGGTGTATTCAGGACATTACCAAGCTGTTAGTCTGGTGTATTCAGGACATTAGCAAGCTGTTAGTTAGTCTGGTGTATTTGGTGATTTACCAAGCTGTTAGTCTGGTGTATTTGGTGATTTACCTAGCTGTCAGTTATTCTGGTGTATTTGGTGATTTACCTAGCTGTCAGTTAGTCTGGTGTATTTGGTGATTTACCTAGCTGTCAGTTAGTCTGGTGTATTTGGTGATTTACCTAGCTGTCAGTTAGTCTGGTGTATTTGGTGATTTACCTAGCTGTCAGTTAGTCTGGTGTATTTGGTGATTTACCTAGCTGTCAGTTAGTCTGGTGTATTTGGTGATTTACCTAGCTGTCAGTTAGTCTGGTGTATTTGGTGATTTACCTAGCTGTCAGTTAGTCTGGTGTATTTGGTGATTTACCTAGCTGTCAGTTAGTCTGGTGTATTTGGTGATTTACCTAGCTGTCAGTTAGTCTGGTGTATTTGGTGATTTACCTAGCTGTCAGTCTGGTGTATTTGGGACTTTACCAAGCTATCAGTTAGTCTGGTGTATTCAGGACATTACCAAGCTGTTAGTCTGGTGTATTCAGGACATTACCAAGCTGTTACTCTGGTGTATTCAGGACATTACCAAGCTGTTAGTCTGGTGTATTCAGGACATTACCAAGCTGTTAGTCTGGTGTATTCAGGACATTACCAAGCTGTCAGTTAGTCTGGTGTATTCAGGACATTACCAAGCTGTTAGTCTGGTGTATTCAGGACATTACCAAGCTGTTAGTTAGTCTGGTGTATTCAGGACATTACCAAGCTGTTAGTTAGTCTGGTGTATTCAGGACATTACCAAGCTGTTAGTTAGTCTGGTGTATTCAGGACATTACCAAGCTGTTAGTCTGGTGTATTCAGGACATTAGCAAGCTGTTAGTTAGTCTGGTGTATTTGGTGATTTACCAAGCTGTTAGTCTGGTGTATTTGGTGATTTACCTAGCTGTCAGTTAGTCTGGTGTATTGGTGATTACCTAGCTGTCAGTTAGTCTGGTGTATTTGGTGATTTACCTAGCTGTCAGTTAGTCTGGTGTATTTGGTGATTTACCTAGCTGTCAGTTAGTCTGGTGTATTTGGTGATTTACCTAGCTGTCAGTTAGTCTGGTGTATTGGTGATTTACCTAGCTGTCAGTTAGTCTGGTGTATTTGGTGATTTACCTAGCTGTCAGTTAGTCTGGTGTATTTGGTGATTTACCTAGCTGTCAGTTAGTCTGGTGTATTTTGGTGATTTACCTAGCTGTCAGTTAGTCTGGTGTATTTGGTGATTTACCTAGCTGTCAGTTAGTCTGGTGTATTTGGTGATTTACCTAGCTGTCAGTCTGGTGTATTTGGGACTTTACCAAGCTATCAGTTAGTCTGGTGTATTCAGGACATTACCAAGCTGTTAGTCTGGTGTATTCAGGACATTACCAAGCTGTTACTCTGGGTGTATTCAGGACATTACCAAGCTGTTAGTCTGGTGTATTCAGGACATTACCAAGCTGTTAGTCTGGTGTATTCAGGACATTACCAAGCTGTCAGTTAGTCTGGTGTATTCAGGACATTTACCAAGCTGTTAGTCTGGTGTATTCAGGACATTACCAAGCTGTTAGTTAGTCTGGTGTATTCAGGACATTACCAAGCTGTTAGTTAGTCTGGTGTATTCAGGACATTACCAAGCTGTTAGTTAGTCTGGTGTATTCAGGACATTACCAAGCTGTTAGTTAGTCTGGTGTATTCAGTACATTACCAAGCTGTTAGTTAGTCTGGTGTATTCAGGACATTACCAAGCTGTTAGTCTGGTGTATTCAGGACTTTACCAAGCTGTCAGTCTGGTGTATTCAGGACATTACCAAGCTGTCAGTTATTCTGGTGTATTCAGGACATTACTTAGCTGTCAGTTAGTCTGGTGTATTCAGGACATTACCAAGCTGTTAGTCTGGTGTATTCAGGACATTACCAAGCTGTCAGTTAGTCTGGTGTATTCAGGACATTACTTAGCTGTCAGTCAGTCTGGTGTATTCAGGACATTACCAAGCTGTTAGTCTGGTGTATTCAGGACATTACCACGCTGTTAGTCTGGTGTATTCAGGACATTACCAAGCTGTTAGTCTGGTGTATTCAGGACATTACCAAGCTGTTAGTCTGGTGTATTCAGGACATTACCAAGCTGTTAGTCTGGTGTATTTGGTGATTTACCTATCTGTCAGTCTGGTGTATTTGGTGATTTACCTAGCTTTCAGTCTGGTGTATTTGGTGATTTACCTATCTGTCAGTCTGGTGTATTTGGTGATTTACCAAGCTGTTAGTCTGGTGTATTTGGTGATTTACCTAGCTGTCAGTTAGTCTGGTGTATTTGGTGATTTACCTAGCTGTCAGTTAGTCTGGTGTATTTGGTGATTTACCTAGCTGTCAGTCTGGTGTATTTGGGACTTTACCAAGCTATCAGTTAGTCTGGTGTATTCAGGACATTACCAAGCTGTTAGTTAGTCTGGTGTATTCAGGACTTTACCAAGCTGTTTGTTAGTCTGGTGTATTTGGTGATTTACCTAGCTGTTAGTCTGGTGTATTTGGGACTTTACCAAGCTGTCAGTTAGTCTGGTGTTTTTGGTGATTTACCTAGCTGTCAGTCTGGGGTATTTGGTGATTTATATAGCTGTTAGTCTGGTGTATTTGGTGATTTACCAAGCTGTCAGTTAGTCTGGTGTATTTGGTGATTTATCTAGCTGTTAGTTAGTCTGGTGTATTTGGTGATTTATATAGCTGTTAGTCTGGTGTATTTGGTGATTTACCTAGCTGTTAGTTAGTCTGGTGTATTTGGGCCTTTACCAAGCTGTTAGTTAGTCTGGTGTATTTGGTGATTTACCAAGCTGTTAGTTAGTCTGGTGTATTTGGGACTTTACCAAGCTGTTAGTTAGTCTGGTGTATTTGGGACTTTACCAAGCTGTCAGTTAGTCTGGTGTATTTGGTGATTTACCTAGCTGTTAGTCTGGTGTATTCAGGACATTACCTAGCTGTTAGTCTGGTGTATTTGGTGATTTACCTAGCTGTTAGTCTGGTGTATTTGGTGATTTACCTAGCTGTTAGTCTGGTGTATTTGGGACTTTACCAAGCTGTCAGTTAGTCGGGTGTATTTGGTGATGTACCTAGCTGTTAGTCTGGTGTATTCAGGACTTTACCAAGCTGTTAGTTAGTCTGGTGTATTTGGTGATTTACCTAGCTGTTAGTCTGGTGTATTCAGGACTTTACCTAGCTGTCAGTTAGTCTGGTGTATTTGGTGATTTACCAAGCTGTTAGTCTGGTGTATTTGGGACTTTACCAAGCTGTCAGTTAGTCTGGTGTATTTGGTGATGTACCAAGCTGTTAGTCTGGTGTATTCAGGACATTACCAAGCTGTCAGTCTGGTGTATTTGGTGATGTACCAAGCTGTTAGTCTGGTGTATTCAGGACATTACCAAGCTGTCAGTCTGGTGTATTCAGGACATTACTTAGCTGTCAGTTAGTCTGGTGTATTCAGGACATTACCAAGCTGTTAGTCTGGTGTATTCAGGACATTACCAAGCTGTCAGTTAGTCTGGTGTATTCAGGACATTACTTAGCTGTCAGTCAGTCTGGTGTATTCAGGACATTACCAAGCTGTTAGTCTGGTGTATTCAGGACATTACCAAGCTGTTAGTCTGGTGTATTCAGGACATTACCAAGCTGTTGGTCTGGTGTATTTGGTGATTTACCTAGCTGTTAGTCTGGTGTATTCAGGACATTACCAAGCTGTTAGTCTGGTGTATTCAGGACATTACCAAGCTGTTAGTCTGGTGTATTTGGTGATTTACCTAGCTGTTAGTCTGGTGTATTCAGGACATTACCAAGCTGTTAGTCTGGTGTATTTGGTGATTTACCTAGCTGTTAGTCTGGTGTATTCAGGACATTACCAAGCTGTTAGTCTGGTGTATTTGGTGATTATCTAGCTGTTAGTCTGGTGTATTTGGTGATTTATCTAGCTGTTAGTCTGGTGTATTTGGGACTTTTCCAAGCTGTTAATTAGTCTGGTGTATTCAGGACTTTACCAAGCTGTTAGTCTGGTGTATTTGGTGATTTACCTAGCTGTCAGTTAGTCTGGTGTATTTGGTGATTTACCTAGCTGTCAGTCTGGTGTATTTGGGACTTTACCAAGCTGTCAGTTAGTCTGGTGTATTCAGGACATTACCAAGCTGTTAGTTAGTCTGGTGTATTCAGGACTTTACCAAGCTGTTCGTTAGTCTGGTGTATTTGGTGATTTACCTAGCTGTTAGTCTGGTGTATTTGGGACTTTACCAAGCTGTCAGTTAGTCTGGTGTATTTGGTGATTTACCTAGCTGTCAGTCTGGTGTATTTGGTGATTTACCTAGCTGTCAGTCTGGTGTATTTGGTGATTTACCTATCTGTCAGTCTGGTGTATTTGGTGATTTACCTATCTGTCAGTCTGGTGTATTTGGTGATTTACCTATCTGTCAGTCTGGTGTATTTGGTGATTTACCTATCTGTCAGTCTGGTGTATTTGGTGATTTACCAAGCTGTTAGTTAGTCTGGTGTATTTGGGACTTTATCAAGCTGTTAGTTAGTCTGGTGTATTTGGGACTTTAGAGCCCTTACGGTGCCGGAGCACCCACCCTCATTTTTGATTGGTGGCAGTTTTTTTAGAATTACTTTTTACGTTACTCTAGCGTACATTAGAGACGCTCAGCTGATATATCTAACTAGCTGATTCATCTAGCCTACATTGGAGACGCTCAGCTGATATATCTAACAAGCTGATTCATCTAGCCTACATAAGAGACGCTCAGCTGATATATCTAACTAGCTGATTCATCTAGCCTACATTAGAGACGCTCAGCTGATATATCTAACTAGCTGATTCATGTAGCCTACATTAGAGACGCTCAGCTGATATATCTAACTAGCTGATTCATCTAGCCTACATTAGAGACGCTCAGCTGATATATCTAACTAGCTGATTCATGTAGCCTACATTAGAGACGCTCAGCTGATATATCTAACTAGCTGATTCATCTAGCCTACATTAGAGACGCTCAGCTGATATATCTAACTAGCTGATTCATCTAGCCTACATTGGAGACGCTCAGCTGATATATCTAACAGGCTGATTCATCTAGCCTACATAAGAGACGCTCAGCTGATATATCTAACTAGCTGATTCATGTAGCCTACATTAGAGACGCTCAGCTGATATATCTAACTAGCTGATTCATGTAGCCTACATTAGAGACGCTCAGCTGATCCAGCCCACCCCAGTAGAGGTTCTAGTAAAACGACTTAACTAACTCCCTCTCAGCCTTATTTCTAGCTGGCTTAGACTACAACGTGTGATGAGTGAACTTGTTTTTGTAGAACATTAAGGCTTTATGGTAAAACAAATAGTGGAGAATTTAACAACAGGAGCGATACAAATGTATGAACTGGATAAAGGTCGATTTTTTTTTGGGGGGGGGGGGCTTTTTTTCCCTTTGAGAACCTGCCCCACCAAAGGTCTGTTCAAGGCCCTGACTAGCTGTTAGTTCGTCTGTTAAGGCCCTGACTAGCTGTTAGTTCGTCTGTTCAAGGCCCTGACTAGCTGTTAGTTCGTCTGTTCAAGGCCCTGACTAGCTGTTAGTTCGTCTGTTCAAGGCCCTGACTAGCTGTTAGTTCGTCTGTTCAAGGCCCTGACTAGCTGTTAGTTCGTCTGTTCAAGGCCCTGACTAGCTGTTAGTTTGTCTGTTCAAGACCCTGACTAGCTGTTAGTTCGTCTGTTCAAGGCCCTGACTAGCTGTTAGTTCGTCTGTTCAAGGCCCCGACTAGCTCTTAGTTCGTCTGTTCAAGGCCCAGACTAGCTGTTAGTTTGTCTGTTCAAGGCCCTGACTAGCTGTTAGTTCGTCTGTTCAAGGCCCTGACTAGCTGTTAGTTCGTCTGTTCAAGGCCCTGACTAGCTGTTAGTTCGTCTGTTCAAGGCCCCGACTAGCTGTTAGTTCGTCTGTGGTCATTACAGCACGTGACAGGCAGCTTGGTGTGAGTGAGTCAGTATAGTGATTTAGTGGGAGGGGATCTCTCTCCTGAGCGGTTCCATGGTTCCTGTGTCACAGGATGGATGGCTAGAGTAAACTCATTACATCACAGTGTGACAACAGCACTTAATTACTAATGGGTGGACTCGCCACAGTCCACTCTGTTCTGACACACACACATCAGAGAGAGAGAGAGAGAGAGAGAGAGAGAGAGAGAGAGAGAGAGAGAGAGAGAGAGAGAGAGAGAGAGAGAGAGAGAGAGAAGAGAGAGAGAGAACAGAACAGGACTGAGGCCCTTATACTGGCTGGGTCTGGGGGCCTACACAGAGCTCTCCAGTCATAATGTTGGGGTTATCTCTCCACAGTCCTCTGTACAAACTGGATGGTGACTACTTAGTGGAATGGGGCCGAGGAAGAGGCCTTCCTTGGTCATAATCAATGTGAATGGTTGAGGAAATACTCTGTTCAGATTCCCAGAACACAAGTTGAGTGTAGTGCTGGACTTAAAACCTATGGAAATTCACCATTGAGCAGGATTGTATTGGTCCAGTACTTGGCTTGATCTGTGCATGGCAAACCAGCCCTAAATGTTTATTGTAAACATGTATACCTCTGTCAAGTATACAGCTACATTTGTTTAAATTCAAAAACAAATATCCTGACTGTAGTTCAAGGTTGAAGGTTTCCGTTGTGCGCTAGTTAATTTCATTAAGGATTGTGTTGTTTCCTAGTTTCATTTCAATAAGGATTGTGTTGTTTCCTAGTTTCATTTCAATAAGGATTGTGTTGTTTCCTAGTTTCATTTCAATAAGGATTGTGTTGTTTCCTAGTTTCATTTCAATAAGGATTGTGTTGTTTCCTAGTTTCATTTCAATAAGGATTGTGTTGTTTCCTAGTTTCATTTCATAAGGATTGTGTTGTTTCCTAGTTTCATTTCAATAAGGATTGTGTTGTTTCCTAGTTTCATTTCAATAAGGATTGTGTTGTTTCCTAGTTTCATTTCAATAAGGATTGTGTTGTTTCCTAGTTTCATTTCATTAAGGATTGTGTTGTTTCCTAGTTTCATTTCAATAAGGATTGTGTTGTTCCTAGTTTCATTTCAATAAGGATTGTGTTGTTTCCTAGTTTCATTTCAATAAGGATTGTGTTGTTTCCTAGTTTCATTTCAATAAGGATTGTGTTGTTTCCTAGTTTCATTTCAATAAGGATTGTGTTGTTTCCTAGTTTCATTTCATTAAGGATTGTGTTGTTTCCTAGTTTCATTTCATTAAGGATGTGTTGTTTCCTAGTTTCATTTCAATAAGGATTGTGTTGTTTCCTAGTTTCATTTCATTAAGGATTGTGTTGTTTCCTAGTTTCATTTCATAAGGATTGTGTTGTTTCCTAGTTTCATTTCATTAAGGATTGTGTTGTTTCCTAGTTTCATTCATTAAGGATTGTGTTGTTTCCTAGTTTCATTTCATTAAGGATTGTGTTGTTTCCTAGTTTCATTTCATTAAGGATTGTGTTGTTTCCTAGTTTCATTTCATTAAGGATTGTGTTGTTTCCTAGTTTCATTTCAATAAGGATTGTGTTGTTTCCTAGTTTCATTTCAATAAGGATTGTGTTGTTTCCTAGTTTCATTTCAATAAGGATTGTGTTGTTTCCTAGTTTCATTTCATTAAGGATTGTGTTGTTTCCTAGTTTCATTTCATTAAGGATTGTGTTGTTTCCTAGTTTCATTCATTAAGGATTGTGTTGTTTCCTAGTTTCATTTCAATAAGGATTGTGTTGTTTCCTAGTTTCATTTCAATAAGGATTGTGTTGTTTCCTAGTTTCATTTCAATAAGGATTGTGTTGTTTCCTAGTTTCATTTCAATAAGGATTGTGTTGTTTCCTAGTTTCATTTCATTAAGGATTGTGTTGTTTCCTAGTTTCATTTCAATAAGGATTGTGTTGTTTCCTAGTTTCATTTCAATAAGGATTGTGTTGTTTCCTAGTTTCATTTCATTAAGGATTGTGTTGTTTCCTAGTTTCATTTCATTAAGGATTGTGTTGTTTCCTAGTTTCATTTCAATAAGGATTGTGTTGTTTCCTAGTTTCATTTCAATAAGGATTGTGTTGTTTCCTAGTTTCATTTCAATAAGGATTGTGTTGTTTCCTAGTTTCATTTCAATAAGGATTGTGTTGTTTCCTAGTTTCATTTCAATAAGGATTGTGTTGTTTCCTAGTTTCATTTCAATAAGGATTGTGTTGTTTTCCTAGTTTCATTTCAATAAGGATTGTGTTGTTTCCTAGTTTCATTTCAATAAGGATTGTGTTGTTTCCTAGTTTCATTTCATTAAGGATTGTGTTGTTTCCTAGTTTCATTTCATTAAGGATTGTGTTGTTTCCTAGTTTCATTTCAATAAGGATTGTGTTGTTTCCTAGTTTCATTTCATTAAGGATTGTGTTGTTTCCTAGTTTCATTTCAATAAGGATTGTGTTGTTTCCTAGTTTCATTTCATTAAGGATTGTGTTGTTTCCTAGTTTCATTTCAATAAGGATTGTGTTGTTTCCTAGTTTCATTTCATTAAGGATTGGTGTTGTTTCCTAGTTTCATTTCATTAAGGATTGTGTTGTTTCCTAGTTTCATTTCATTAAGGATTGTGTTGTTTCCTAGTTTCATTTCATTAAGGATTGTGTTGTTTCCTAGTTTCATTTCATTAAGGATTGTGTTGTTTCCTAGTTTCATTTCAATAAGGATTGTGTTGTTTCCTAGTTTCATTTCAATAAGGATTGTGTTGTTTCCTAGTTTCATTTCAATAAGGATTGTGTTGTTTCCTAGTTTCATTTCAATAAGGATTGTGTTGTTTCCTAGTTTCATTTCATTAAGGATTGTGTTGTTTCCTAGTTTCATTTCATTAAGGATTGTGTTGTTTCCTAGTTTCATTTCATTAAGGATTGTGTTGTTTCCTAGTTTCATTTCATTAAGGATTGTGTTGTTTCCTAGTTTCATTTCAATAAGGATTGTGTTGTTTCCTAGTTTCATTTCAATAAGGATTGTGTTGTTTCCTAGTTTCATTTCAATAAGGATTGTGTTGTTTCCTAGTTTCATTTCAATAAGGATTGTGTTGTTTTCCTAGTTTCATTTCATTAAGGATTGTGTTGTTTCCTAGTTTCATTTCAATAAGGATTGTGTTGTTTCCTAGTTTCATTTCAATAAGGATTGTGTTGTTTCCTAGTTTCATTTCATTAAGGATTGTGTTGTTTCCTAGTTTCATTTCATAAGGATTGTGTTGTTTCCTAGTTTCATTTCAATAAGGATTGTGTTGTTTCCTAGTTTCATTTCAATAAGGATTGTGTTGTTTCCTAGTTTCATTTCAATAAGGGATTGTGTTGTTTTCCTAGTTTCATTTCAATAAGGATTGTGTTGTTTCCTAGTTTCATTTCAATAAGGATTGTGTTGTTTCCTAGTTTCATTTTCAATAAGGATTGGTGGTTGTTTCCTAGTTTCATTTCAATAAGGATTGTGTTGTTTCCTAGTTTCATTTCATTAAGGATTGTGTTGTTTCCTAGTTTCATTTCATTAAGGATTGTGTTGTTTCCTAGTTTCATTTCATTAAGGATTGTGTTGTTTCCTAGTTTCATTTCATTAAGGATTGTGTTGTTTCCTAGTTTCATTTCATTAAGGATTGTGTTGTTTCCTAGTTTCATTTCATTAAGGATTGTGTTGTTTCCTAGTTTCATTTCATTAAGGATTGTGTTGTTTCCTAGTTTCATTTCATTAAGGATTGTGTTGTTTCCTAGTTTCATTTCATTAAGGATTGTGTTGTTTCCTAGTTTCATTTCATTAAGGATTGTGTTGTTTCCTAGTTTCATTTCATTAAGGATTGTGTTGTTTCCTAGTTTCATTTCATTAAGGATTGTGTTGTTTCCTAGTTTCATTTCATTAAGGATTGTGTTGTTTCCTAGTTTCATTTCATTAAGGATTGTGTTGTTTCCTAGTTTCATTTCATTAAGGATTGTGTTGTTTTCCTAGTTTTCATTTCATTAAGGATTGTGTTGTTTCCTAGTTTCATTTCATTAAGGATTGTGTGTTTCCTAGTTTCATTTCATTAAGGATTGTGTTGTTTCCTAGTTTCATTTCATTAAGGATTGTGTTGTTTCCTAGTTTCATTTCATTAAGGATTGTGTTGTTTCCTAGTTTCATTTCATTAAGGATTGTGTTGTTTCCTAGTTTCATTTCATTAAGGATTGTGTTGTTTCCTAGTTTCATTTCATTAAGGATTGTGTTGTTTCCTAGTTTCATTTCAATAAGGATTGTGTTGTTTCCTAGTTTCATTTCATTAAGGATTGTGTTGTTTCCTAGTTTCATTTCAATAAGGATTGTGTTGTTTCCTAGTTTCATTTCATTAAGGATTGTGTTGTTTCCTAGTTTCATTTCATTAAGGATTGTGTTGTTTCCTAGTTTCATTTCAATAAGGATTGTGTTGTTTCCTAGTTTCATTTCAATAAGGATTGTGTTGTTTCCTAGTTTCATTTCATTAAGGATTGTGTTGTTTCCTAGTTTCATTTCATTAAGGATTGTGTTGTTTCCTAGTTTCATTTCATTAAGGATTGTGTTGTTTCCTAGTTTCATTTCAATAAGGATTGTGTTGTTTCCTAGTTTCATTTCAATAAGGATTGTGTTGTTTCCTAGTTTCATTTCATTAAGGATTGTGTTGTTTCCTAGTTTCATTTCAATAAGGATTGTGTTGTTTCCTAGTTTCATTTCAATAAGGATTGTGTTGTTTCCTAGTTTCATTTCATTAAGGATTGTGTTGTTTCCTAGTTTCATTTCAATAAGGATTGTGTTGTTTCCTAGTTTCATTTCATTAAGGATTGTGTTGTTTCCTAGTTTCATTTCATTAAGGATTGTGTTGTTTCCTAGTTTCATTTCATTAAGGATTGTGTTGTTTCCTAGTTTCATTTCATTAAGGATTGTGTTGTTTCCTAGTTTCATTTCATTAAGGATTGTGTTGTTTCCTAGTTTCATTTCATTAAGGATTGTGTTGTTTCCTAGTTTCATTTCATTAAGGTTATTGCCCTATACCTTTGTGGTGTGCATTGCATTGCAGCAGTGATATTGCATAGAAGAAGAAGTGCATCATTAAACAAGATCCATAAAAAAGGGCAAGTTACCAGACCTACTCCGCTTCCCATATGGCACCCTATTCCCTACCAAGTGCACAAGGGCCCATAGGGCACTGGTCAAAACGAGTGCAGTAAAAAAGGTAATATGGTAGCATTTGGCACGTGAAGCTAATTTTAATGACAAAGCAGTGATCTGAGAGAAGTGTAAATATGGTGTGATTCAGCCAGCTTTCATGCCTGGTTAAGCATGGATATTCTTTTGGCGGCCCACTAACTGATATTACTTCTCTGCAATATTTCAGTAGCGCGCATCACGTCACACCCGGCCGAAATTAACTGTGATGTGTGAGCTGTTCAAGACCAGGCCGCTCTCCCAACTGTCTTCCCATTCTATCAGGATAGATAGAACAAGCTGTGTACAAAGCTCCCACCATCTAACAAGCTGTCCCGGGCAAATTTAAATGCGTCTTTAAAAAAATGGAGGAGATGGGAGAGGCCTCCTTTAATGTTTGTGCTAGTGGGAAATAATGTAATGGATGCCCTGAGAGAGACAGCGAGAGAGAGAGAGAGAGAGAGAGGGAGAGAGAGAGAGACACAGCGAGCAAGAGGGGAGAGAGAGAGAGAGATGAGAGAGAGAGAGAGAGAGAGAGAGAGAGAGAGAGAGAGAGAGAGAGACAGCGAGCAAGAGGGAGAGAGAGCAGAGAAGGGTAGAGAGAGAGAGAGAGAGAGAGAGAGAGAGAGAGAGAGAGCGAGAGAAGGGTAGAGAGAGAGAGCGAGAGAGAGAGAGAGAGAGAGAGAGAGAGACAGCGAGCAAGAGGGAGAGAGAGCAGAGAAGGGTAGAGATAGAGAGAGAGAGAGGGAGAGAGAGAGAGAGAGAGAGAGAGAGAGAGACAGCGAGCAAGAGGGAGAGAGAGCAGAGAAGGGTAGAGATAGAGAGAGAGAGAGGGAGAGAGAGAGAGAGAGAGAGAGAGAGGGAGAGAGAGAGAGAGAGCAGAGAAGGGTAGAGATAGAGAGAGAGAGAGAGAGAGAGAGAGAGAGGGAGAGAGAGAGAGAGAGCAGAGAAGGGTAGAGATAGAGAGAGAGAGAGAGAGAGAGAGAGAGGGAGAGAGAGAGAGAGAGGGGAGTATGCAGTTGGTTTTTTCTCTTTCTTATTATCCAACCCATCGCTGATATACAGATGTAAATATGTTGCTTAGACGCCCCCCCATCTCTCTCCCTCCCTCCCCCCCATCTCTCTCCCTCCACCTCTCTCTCCCTCCCCCATCTCTCTCCCTCCCTCCCTTATTCTCCTTCCCTCTCTCCACCTCTCTCTCCCTCCCTCCCTTATTCTCCTTCCCTCTCTCCACCTCTCTCTCCCCCCCCATCTCTCTCCCTCCCTCCCTTATTCTCCTTCCCTCTCTCCACCTCTCTCTCCCCCCCATCTCTCTCCCTCCCTCCCTTATTCTCTCTCTCTCCCTCCCTTATTCTCCTTCCCTCTCTCCACCTCTCTCTCCCTCCCTCCCTTATTCTCCTTCCCTCTCTCCACCTCTCTCTCCCTCCCTCCCTTATTCTCCTTCCCTCTCTCCACCTCTCTCTCCCTCCCCCCCCCATCTCTCTCCCTCCCTCATTCTCTCTCCCTCCCTCCCTTATTCTCCTTCCCTCTCTCCACCTCTCTCTCCCCCCCATCTCTCTCCCTCCCTTATTCTCCTTCCCTCTCTCCACCTCTCTCTCCCCCCCCATCTCTCTCCCTCCCTCCCTTATTCTCCTTCCCTCTCTCCACCTCTCTCTCCCTCCCTCATTCTCTCTCCCTCCCTCCCTTATTCTCCTTCCCTCTCTCCACCTCTCTCTCCCTCCCTCATTCTCTCTCCCTCCCTCCCTTATTCTCCTTCCCTCTCTCCACCTCTCTCTCCCTCCCTCATTCTCTCTCCCTCCCTCCCTTATTCTCCTTCCCTCTCTCCACCTCTCTCTCCCTCCCTCATTCTCTCTCCCTCCCTCCCTTATTCTCCTTCCCTCTCTCCACCTCTCTCTCCCTCCCTCATTCTCTCTCCCTCCCTCCCTTATTCTCCTTCCCTCTCTCCACCTCTCTCTCCCTCCCTCATTCTCTCTCCCTCCCTCCCTTATTCTCCTTCCCTCTCTCCATCAGGTCAGCAGGGTAGCCTAGTGGTTAGAGCGTTGGACTAGTAACCGAAAGGTTGCAAGTTCGAATCCCCAAGCTGACAAGGTACAAATATGTCGTTCTGCCCCTGAACAGGCAGTTAACCCACTGTTCCTAGGCCGTCACTGACTTGCCTAGTAAAATAAAGGTAAAATTTAAAAAAAATTTTTTATCTCCTTCCCTCTCTCTCTCCTTCCCTCTCTCCATCTCTCTCCCTCCCTCATTCTCACCCCTCCTCTCTCTCCCTCCCTCCCTTATTCTCCTTCCATCTCTCTCTCCCTCCCTCATTCTCCCTCCATCTCTCTCTCCCTCCTTCTCTCCATCTCTCTCTCCCTCCCTCATTCTCCCTCTCTCCCTCCATCTCTCTCTCCCTCCCACCCTCCCTCCATCTCTCTCTCCCTCCCTCTTTCCTCCCTCTAGCCTTCTCTCCATCTCTCTCCCTTCCTCACTACCTCCATCTGCCACACAATAGTTTAACATTCTTAATCCATGAGCAACCATTGAACATTAGTGAATTGCAAATTACAGATATTATAATGTCTCTGTGTCTCTGAGGTTTTTTCTGGTTTTTTGGTTCTTTGTGTCTCACTGTCACTCAGTGTTGTGGCATCGTGCACTCGTTCCACACATCCCTTGTTTCTTTCTCTCTCTCTCTCTCTCTCTCTCTCTCTTCTCTACGTTCATTAGGCACCCTGTGCCATCATGGCACCATATGACACTGTCATCATTTGGTAATTAAACCTTTGCTCGTTTAAATATGAAAAGCTGGCATGGGCCTGATCGTAAACAACATTGTGCAAAACCAGATTGTACAGACTAAATTAGATTTCAAGTAGTATCTTTCTCATGGCCACTCGTTCTACTTTCTTTTTCCAGATAAACAAGAAACACTGAAAACTCGCCCTGTGGACCAGAAAGGCTTTGGCAAATATTAGTTCTATCAATCTGATGTATTACTTCATTTGCACCAGGGCTGCAAAATTCCGATACCTTCCCCAAAATTTCCAGGTTTTCCAGGATTAATGGTTGGGTTTAGGGAAAGTTCCTGGAATGACACAACCCCTAATTTGCCCACATAGACCTACCTGACTTCCTACAGGTAGAGTATAGCTTAGACGATCATCAGATGACAGCCTGCTTGAAGGACAACAGGATGGTAGCTACAGTATAGCGTATTAAAAGTGACTAGACCATGAAGACCATAACACACACACACACACACACACAGCTATCAACTCCTAAATGTAAGGATGGCATGCACTAACACACTATACACTATATACACTACACACTAACACACTATACACTATACACACTATACACACTATACACACAATACACACTATACACTATAAACACTATGCACTAACACACTATACACTAACACACTATACACTAACACACTATACACTATACACACTATACACTAATACACTATACACTATACACACTATACACTAACACACTATACACTATACACACTACACATTATACACACTATACACACTATACACACAATACACACTATACACTATACACACTATGCACTAACACACTATACACTATATACACTATACACTAACACACTATACACTATACACACTATACACTATACACTAACACACTATACACTAACACACTATACACTATACACACTATACACTAACACACTATACACTATACACACTATACACTATACACACTATACACTATACACTAACACACTATACACACTATACACTAACACACTATACACTATACACACTATACACTAACACACTATACACTAACACACTATACACTAACACACTATACACTAACACACTATACACTATACACACTATACACTAACACACTATACACTAACACACTATACACTATACACACTATACACTAACACACTATACACTAACACACTATACACTAATACACTATACACTATACACACTATACACTAACACACTATACACTAACACACTATACACTAATACACTATACACTAACACACTATACACACTATACACTATACACACTATACACTAACACACTATACACTAACACACTATACACTATACACACTATACACTAACACACTATACACTAACACACTACACACTAACACACTACACACTAACACACTACACACTAACACACTATACACTAACACACTATACACTATACACTAACACACTATACACTAACACACTATACACTAACACACTACACACTAACACACTACACACTAACACACTATACACTAACACACTATACACTAACACACTATACACTATACACTAACACACTATACACTAACACACTATACACTAACACACTACACACTAACACACTATAGACTAACACACGACACACTAACACACTACACACTAACAAACTACACACTAACACACTATACACAATCCAAATAATGCCTTATGAGGATAATCATCACCATCTCCAACCTAGAATATGTGGACAACTATAAATACCTAGGTGTCTGGCTAGACTGTAAACTCTCCTTCCAGACTCACATTAAACATCTCCAATCCAAAATCAAATCTAGAATCGGCTTTCTATTTCGCAACAAAGCCTCATTCACTCACGTCGCCAAACTTACCCTCGTAAAACTGACTATCCTACCGATCCTCGACTTCGGTGATGTCATCTACAAAATAGCTTCCAACACTCTACTCAGAAAACTGGATGCAGTTTATCACAGTGCCATCCGTTTTGTTACTAAAGCACCTTATACCACCCACCACTGCGACCTGTATGCTCTAGTCGGCTGGCCCTCGCTACATATTCGTCGCCAGACCCACTGGCTCCAGGTCATCTATAAGTCTATGCTAGGTAAATCTCCGCCTTATCCTTGTTCACTGGTCACGATAACAACACCCACCCGTAGCACACATTCCAGCAGGTATATCTCACTGATCATCCCCAAAGCCAACACCTCATTTGGCCGCCTTTCCTTCCAGTTCTCTGCTGCCAGTGACTGGAACGAATTGCAAAAATCGCTGAAGTTGGAGACTTTTATTTCCCTCACCAACTTTAAACATCAACTATCTGAGCAGCTAACCGATCGCTGCAGCTGTACATAGTCCATCTGTAAATGGCCCACCCAATCTACCTACCTCATCCCCATATTGTTTTTATTTTATTTACGTTTCTGCTCTTTTGTACACCAGTATCTCTACTTGCACATCATCATCTGCTCATTTATCACTCCAGTGTTAATCTGCTACATTGTAATTATTCGCTCCTATGGCCTATTTATTGCCTACCTCCTCATGCCTTTTGCACACACTGTATATAGACTTTCTTTTCTCTACTGTGTCATTGACTTGTTTATTGTGTTATTGGCTTGTTTATTGTTTACTCCATGTGTAACTCTGTGTTGTTGTTTGTGTCACACTGATTTGCTTTATCTTGACCAGAACTTGTTCTCAACTTGCCTACCTGGTTAAATAAAGGTGTTCTCAACTAGCCTACCTGGTTAAATAAAGGTGTTCTCAACTAGCCTACCTGGTTAAATAAAGGTGTTCTCAACTAGCCTACCTGGTTAAATAAAGGTGTTCTCAACTAGCCTACCTGGTTAAATACAGGTGTTCTCAACTAGCCTACCTGGTTAAATAAAGGTGTTCTCAACTAGCCTACCTGGTTAAATAAAGGTGAAATTAATCAAATAAAATAAAATCTCCCAGTCAGAATCTAAGTCTACATTCACACAGAGGCTTCTATCGCTACTAGCCTTAGCAGACAGGAGGAGAACCCCAACACCATTACAACCCCACTACTAGCCTTAGCAGACCGGAGGAGAACCCCAACACCATTACAACCCCACTACTAGCCTTAGCAGACAGGAGGAGAACCCCAACACCATTACAACCCCACTACTAGCCTTAGCAGACAAGAGGAGAACCCCAACACCATTACAACCCCACTACTAGCCTTAGCAGACAGGAGGAGAACCCCAACACCATTACAACCCCACTACTAGCCTTAGCAGACAAGAGGAGAACCCCAACACCATTACAACCCCACTACTAGCCTTAACAGACAAGAGGAGAACCCCAACACCATTACAACCCCACTACTAGCCTTAGCAGACAGGAGGAGAACCCCAACACCATTACAACCCCACTACTAGTCTTAGCAGACAAGAGGAGAACCCCAACACCATTACAACCCCACTACTAGCCTTAGCAGACAGGAGGAGAACCCCAACACCATTACAACCCCACTACTAGCCTTAACAGACAGGAGGAGAACCACAACACCATTACAACCCCACTACTAACCTTAGCAGCCATGAGGAGAACCCCAACAGCATTAAAACCCCACTACTAGCCTTAGCAGCCATGAGGAGAACCCCAACACCATTACAACCACACTACTAGCCTTAGCAGTCAGATGTTATGACATGAGGAGAACCCCAACCCCATTACAACCCCACTACTAGCCTTAGCTGACAGGAGGAGAACCCCAACACCATTACAACCCCACTACTAGCCTTAGCAGCCAGGTGACATGAGGAGAACCCCAACACCATTACAACCTCACTACTAGCCTTAGCAGATAAGAGGAGAACCCCAACACCATTACAAACCCACTACTAGCCTTAGCAGACAGGAGGAGAACCCCAACACCATTACAACCCCACTACTAGCCTTAGCAGACAAGAGGAGAACCCCAACACCATTACAACCCCACTACTAGCCTTAGCAGACAGGTGGAGAACCCCAACACCATTACAACCCCACTACTAGCCTTAGCAGACAGGAGGAGAACCCCAACACCATTACAACCCTACTACTAGCCTTAGCAGACAGGAGGAGAACCACAACACCATTACAACCCCACTACTAACCTTAGCAGCCATGAGGAGAACCCCAACAGCATTAAACCCCCACTACTAGCCTTAGCAGCCATGAGGAGAACCCCAACACCATTAAAACCCCACTACTAGCCTTAGCAGTCAGATGTTATGACATGAGGAGAACCCCAACACCATTACAACCCCACTACTAGCCTTAGCAGACAGGAGGAGAACCCCAACACCATTACAACCCCACTACTAGCCTTAGCAGCCAGGTAACATGAGGAGAACCCCAACACCATTACAACCTCACTACTAGCCTTAGCAGCACCACTACTACCCCAACACCATTACAACCCCACTACTAGCCTTAGCAGCACCACTACTACCCCAACACCATTACAACCCCACTACTAGCCTTAGCAGCCAGATGTTATGACATGAGGAAGGCCCCAACACCATTACAACCCCCACTACTAGCCTTAGCAGCACCACTACTACCCCAACACCATTACAACCCCACTACTAGCCTTAGCAGCACGACTACTACCCCAACACCATTACAACCCCACTACTAGCCTTAGCAGTCAGATGTTATGACATCAGGAATGGCCCCACACCATTACAACCCCCACTACTAGCCTTAGCAGACAGGAGGAGAACCCCAACACCATTACAACCCCACTACTAGCCTTAGCAGACCGGAGGAGAACCCCAACACCATTACAACCCCACTACTAGCCTTAGCAGACAGGAGGAGAACCCCAACACCATTACAACCCCACTACTAGCCTTAGCAGACAGGAGGAGAACCCCAACACCATTACAACCCCACTACTAGCCTTAGCAGCCAGATGTTATGACAGGAGGAGAACCCCAACACCATTACAACCCCACTACTAGCCTTAGCAGCACCACTACTACCCCAACACCATTACAACCACACTACTAGCCTTAGCAGACCGGAGGAGAACCCCAACACCATTACAACACCCACTACTAGCCTTAGCAGACAGGAGGAGAACCCCAACACCATTACAACCCCACTACTAGCCTTAGCAGACCGGAGGAGAACCCCAACACCATTACAACCCCACTACTAGCCTTAGCAGCCAGGTAACATGAGGAGAACCCCAACACCATTACAACCTCACTACTAGCCTTAGCAGACAGGAGGAGAACCCCAACACCATTACAACCCCACCACTAGCCTTAGCAGACAGATGTTATGACAGGAGGAGAACCCCAACACCATTACAACCCCACTACTAGCCTTAGCAGACAGGAGGAGAACCCCAACACCATTACAACCCCACTACTAGCCTTAGCAGACAGATGTTATGACAGGAGTAGAACCCCAACACCATTACAACACCCACTACTCGCTACTAATGACCACTAAACAATCTAACTTGGATCCCTCCTTTGGCATACTTCTATGCTCCCAGCCAGGGGATGCATCCCAAATAGCACCCTAACTCCCTTCACAGTGCACTTACCTTCCACCAGGACGCACAAGGTGTCCCATACAGCTCTGGTCAAAAGCAGTGCACTACATATGGACTAAGATGTCATTTGGAACGCGGAACCAGGGAGAAGTATGTGGGAGGAGTGCCCTCGGTTACATTATGGCTTGCCATAGATCAAGGGTAGGATCTTCATGATCATTACACCACTGAAGGTGACAGGAAGCATTTACACAAGTGATCAGGAGCTGATGTGGAAACTGCTCATCCGAACATTTTCTGGAGGGGAGAGCAATAGAAGTGTATACTCCCCCCCCCCCCCCCTCCCCACACACACACAGACACACACACAGACACACACACACACATGCTCAACGATGTAACCAAACACACACACAAACACAGACACAATATATCATTTCCAGTACCAAGTAAACATAGACCTCCAAACATCCCAGACAACCTGAACAAGGAACTGGATGTGAATGTGACGTTCATTTCCAATACCAAGTAAACATAGACCTCCAAACATCCCAGACAACCTGAACAAGGAACTGGATGTGAATGTGACGTTCATTTCCAATACCAAGTAAACATAGACCTCCAAACATCCCAGACAACCTGAACAAGGAACTGGATGTGAATGTGAATGTGACGTTCATTTCCAATACCAAGTAAACATAGACCTCCAAACATCCCAGACAACCTGAACAAGGAACTGGATGTGAATGTGACGTTCATTTCCAATACCAAGGGAACATTGAAATAACACATTGAATACTCAATGCATATAAAATGACTAACAAATATACATCATACCAACATGTTAAATATGTGAAGTGGAATAAATATCATACCAACATGTTATATATGTGAAGTGGAATAAATAGCATACCAACATGTTATATATGTGAAGTGGAATAAATACCATACCAACATGTTATACTGTATATGTGAAGTGGAATAAACATCATACTGTACAAATAGGTTAAATATGTGAAGTGGAATAAATAATATACCAACATGTTAAATATGTGAAGTGGAATAAATATCATACCAACATGTTATATATGTGAAGTGGAATAAATATCATACCAACATGTTATATATGTGAAGTGGAATAAATATCATACCAACATGTTATACTGTATACGTGAAGTGGAATAAACATCCTACTGTACAAATATGTTAAATGTGTGAAGTGGAATAAACATCATACCAACATGTTAAATATGTGAAGTGGAATAAACATCATACCAACATGTTAAATATGTGAAGTGGAATAAATATCATACCAACATGTTATATATGTGAAGTGGATTAAACATCATACTGTACAAATATGTTAAATGTGTGAAGTGGAATAAACATCATACCAACATGTTATATATGTGAAGTGGAATAAATATCATACCAACATGTTAAATATGTGAAGTAGAATAAACATCATACCAACATGTTATATATGTGAAGTGGAATAAACATCATACTGTACAAATATGTTAAATGTGTGAAGTGGAATAAACATCATACCAACATGTTAAATATGTGAAGTGGAATAAATATCATACCAACATGTTATATATGTGAAGTGGAATAGACATCATACCAACATGTTAAATATGTGAAGTAGAATAAATATCATACCAACATGTTATATATGTGAAGTGGAATAAACATCATACTGTACAAATATGTTAAATGTGTGAAGTGGACTAAACATCATACCAACATGTTAAATATGTGAAGTAGAATAAACATCACACCACCAATATGTTAAATATGTGAAGTGGAATAGATATCATACCAACATGTTAAATATGTGAAGTGGAATAAACATCATACCAACATGTTAAATATGTGAAGTGGAATAAACATCATACTGTACAAATATGTTAAATGTGTGAAGTGGAATAAATATCATACCAACATGTTATATATGTGAAGTGGAATAAACATCACACCACCAATGTGTTAAATATGTGAAGTGGAATAGACATCATACCAACATGTTAAATATCTGAAGTGGAATAAACATCATACCAACATGTTAAATATGTGAAGTGGAATAGACATCATACCAACATGTTAAATATCTGAATTGGAATAGACATCATACCAACATGTTAAATATGTGAAGTGGAATAGACATCATACCAACATGTTAAATATGTGAAGTGGAAGAATTATCATATGGAAGAAATAGAAACATACTGATATTTGCAAAGGCAGTTCATCATGGCACCAGGAAGTACAAAGATAATCCATTCACAACAAAGATAATCCATTCACAACAAAGATAATCTATTCACAAGAGACATGCCATAGGCTAACACATGTCACAGGCCCACCGGACAGAAGCTCCGGTTCCCATATTGCTGACATGATGGGAAGCTGTTCCCTGTCTGCTTTAGCGAGAGGCAGCTGGGTGGCCACCTCTGGGCAGCCTGGGGCACACACACACACACACATACATACACATACACACACGTGCACGCACACACGCACACACACACACATACAGACACACACACACATACACACACACACGCACACACACACACACACACACACACACACACACACACACACACACATACATACACATACACACACACACACATACATACACACACACACACATACATACACATACATACACGCACGCACGCACACACACACACACACACACGCGCACACACACACACAGAGAGATTGTAAAGACATGAGACCAGAGGCAGCCGTAGAACGTAGGAGCAAATCAGGACCATATGTGTTAAATAGCTGGCTGAAATATTGTCTCCTCTTCCATTCTCACCAACCGTAGCACTAAGAGCACTCTTTTCAATACGACATTTATTTCTTAGGATTTCTGACAAACTTTACTTTGATTTCATTAATGAATGCTTAGACATAGTTATGTTACATACAGTAGGGCTACTTCCATGCAAAGATATTATCAATCATTTTTAGGCTACTGCCTGAAATGAGATTTTGCACAGTGCTACCTACAATTGCACTTATTTTCCTTTCAATTATTATTTTTCACAGAATATGTTTACAAACATGTGCCAATATGAACACATTAAAAACCCTTTATCCGTCTATCGGTAAGGTAAGGTGGTGGGACAATTCAATGTATTCACAATTAGTTTGAATAATGGCCTATATTATACAAAACCAACTCATTAGAACGCCTTTCTTTCAGTAGTCTTTGTGAAGTTTTCGGGCACACATTTGATTATTCATGTGGAAAGTTTGAATGGGGGGGAGGAGGGAGGGAAACTTCGCCCCTGTTCCCAGAACAGTGCTATAATATGAAGAATTTTTTTCCGAAATGACATGAGCTGAACACCGTCCTATTTTTAATCCAGCACTGCAGGGCACATTTAACAATTACCCTCCAATCTGCATATTGTCTGAAGTGCAAGGGTGCATTTTTACGTCTTTAATGAACATATTTTATTCTCCAGTGTTTTTAATTCAAGAGCGATTTAACAAATGTGTCCCTGTTATTATGGTGAGGTAAATGGGCAGAGAACTACGTAGCATTCGATTGGCAGATCGGTCTGCAGTAAGACGTAGCATTCCATTGGCAGATCGGTCTGCAGTAAGACGTAGCATTCCATTGGCAGATCGGTCTGCAGTAAGTTCTTCACCTTAACTAAGAAAAGAATGAAGAAGAGAGAAAAAGAGAAGAGTGTGTGAAAAGTTGTCCAGGAACAGGTGACAAAAAGGTGAGGTCTTTCTATATCACCTGAGGTGTCGACCTGTTGCACCCTCTACAACCACTGTGATTATTATTATCTGACCCTGCTGGTCATCTAAGAACGTTTGAACATCTTGGCCATGTTCTGTTATAATCTCCACCCGGCACAGCCAGCAGAGGACTGGCCACCCCTCAGAGCCTGGTTCCTCTCTAGGTTTCTTCATTGGTTCCTGCCTTTCTAGGGAGTTTTTCCTAGTCACGGTGCTTAATCATCTGCCATTGCTTGCTGTTTGGGGTTTTATGCTGGGTTTCTGTACAGCACTTTGTGACATCAGCTGATGTAAGAAGGGCTTTATAAATACATTTGATTGATTTGATTGATTGATTGATTACCATATATAAGAATAATTTCAGTAAACCGGCCACTGTATCATCATTTACTGATGATGATGATGATGATGATGATACTGATGACCTCACTCAACGTTTCCAGTATAGACCATCACAGGAGGTTAAAGGTTTCAAACATCCATACCACTTTTTGATTTATTTATTACTTTTTTTTGTATTTCTTTTCTATTGATATAAAAAAAAACTGAACAAGGTTCAAATGATTCTAACTGTCTTGTGGTAGACTAGACTAGGGTCAATACCTGGAGTGCCCCTTCTGGTCAAACTAATTGACATCATTATAAGTACTCAACCTGTATGGCCTATCTCCATGTGTGGCAAAACAATGTGAATGGGCCTACATGTAAAAATAGAGTAAAATAAGAATGATTATTATTATAATTAGAACAATAATAATACTAAATAATAATAATAATACAATATAATTTATTATACTTATAATCAATTTAAACCTTATCAGAATCGAAGTAATAGACTATGTACGGGCTATGCATTGTTTTCGCGTTTCACATTTAAAATGCAAATCAGAAGATGTTAATTTTGGTTAATCATTTGTGGTACCCGGGGCATAGAGAGCTCAGAAACACCACAGTCTGACTGCTTTTGTACTCAGGGTATGGAAAGTAATTTAACAAAGTAATTGAACAAAGTGTATACTAATCAAAGTCATCTAACCTGAATCCTCTTTCACTTGCAGTTGGATTTTTCACTTACAGCCCAATGGTAGGCTACGAATAAATGAACCCTATTCGGTGTGTGTGTATGCGGGTGCGCGCGCGTGTGTATGCGTGTGTGTGTGTGTGTGTGTGTGTGTGTGTGTGTGTGTGTGTGTGTGTGTGTGTGTGTGTGTGGTGTGTGTGTGTGTGTGTGTGTGTGTGTGTGTGTGTGTGTGTGTGTGTGTGTGTGTGTGTGTGTGTGTGTGTATGTATGTGTGTGTGTGTGTATGGATGTGTGTGTGTGTGTATGGATGTGTGTGTGTGTGTGTGTGTGTGTGTGTGTGTGTGTGTGTGTGTGTGTGTGTGTGTGTGTGTGTGTGTGTGTGTGTGTGTGTGTGTGTGTGTGTGTGTGTGTGTGTGTGTGTGTGTGTGTGGAGACGAGGGCAGAGAGCGAAAGGGAGGGAGAGCGGGGACAAACCGACATGAGATGAATGTAAATGCTAGCTGTCATCATATAATTTCAAAGTATCTCACAATTGAATTCCTAATAAATAAATGGTTTCTAATGTATGGATTTAAATGTGTCGCATTTTACAGCTCTACTCAAAGATACAGCGATACTCAAATCGAGTCTTTCTGCTATGTGGATTTTATCATCTGAAATATGGACCTAACAGTTGTAAAACTTTTACATTGACTTTTATTTCTATTCTTAATTTTTCATGATTTCACATGAAAGACAGTAACATTAAATGAGGCTGCAGTCATCCAAGAGCAATACTTGAATCGACATTTTTCGTTTATTCCGGTTCCAAAGTATAGGCCTACAAGAAAAATATTCCACACAGTAACCTATAATAAGGGATCAAGATGGAACTCTTCGTCTGAGCCTCTTTACGAAAAAAACGTGTCCCCCAAAAATGATGCATAGTGTAAAATAGGCCTGCATCTCTTGTACAAGCATCATTCGTGTGTCTTGTCTGCATTGCAATGTTCAGAATATCCTTTGATGTGGTTGGGGTAGGTCTACCACAAATACAGGGGAACCATCTAGGATATTGAAGACGCCAAGCCGGAGAGGGAGCTCAGGGTCCGGGTCGGGCAGCTGGATTAGCCTGTAAACAGAGCTCCGGACCAGTGGCCAAAAATGATAACTCTGAGCTGTTGGAAATCACGTACAATTTGTTAAACCAATGTCATTTTCATTTGCCCCAGACATGACATTTGTAGGTTTGCTTTGGTTTCTGTTCTGAAACAAGACCATGTCACTGTTGCTAAGCAATGTCAAGCCAACCTAATCATAGACTCTGTCGTTAGTCTAATAGTCTACCCGTCACGTTTCCAGTTAATGCAAAACCAACCGTTAATGTATATTGGTGATAATAGTTCACTCTACAGATACGAGTGTGTCTGGTAACATTCTGAAAGTGAAGAGGTAGATCAAATGGATCCAGAGAGAATCATATCCCTAGTGTTATTGATAACCTTCCTGTTAAAACCAGGTTAGAGGTTACAACGCCTTTACGGTGGGGAGGCCCTGTGTGGTGCGCCCTGGATTATCCAATCTAAAACGTCCAAATTCGATAACTTTTATAACGGTGTGTGTGTGTGTGTGTGTTTTGTTGAACAGCTTTAAATTGTATATAATTTAAAAATATATATAATCTCGATGCATTTGATGCATTTTAGTTCAGAATTGTATAGACATTTTAAAACACCTTCGATGCCAGCAAATGAATCTTCTTCTTTTTTACTGCGATGCTTTGCATGGACATACTGGGAGGTTTTGCATATCAATTTTGGTGAACATTTGTTCTATATTGTTGTCCCATACGGTTAATAGAAAACATAGATCACATACTAATTCACCTTTTAATTTTGAATTTAAATGGGAAAATCAATGGAAAACAGTTGTAATGATCTAATTAATTATGGTAAAATTAAAAGCAAGTGCAAAATCAATCTTTGGATGGTGTTGGAGGATGGAATCAAATTGGTTGCACCATCTGTTCCATCGGACGCTCTGCTCGCGACTAAGCAGCTATTTAAAGTCGCGTGCATGGAGCTAATTGAACTGAGCTGGGGGTAAGACCTTTTCCAAATTCAATACTCCTAATAACTCTCTCTTAGCATTCGGCAAAATGTATTGGTTTTTGTGTCTAATTGAAATGAGGCCTTCAAATGTGACGAGGGTTATTTTTGGGGGGTATTTTTTGTTGTTGTTCCTGCATAGAGTTTCACCTTGTAGACTAATATAATGTCATCGTGAAGTCTATAGTTGGAAGATATCTCAGAATTTGACAGAGAAAAGGGACGTTCGAGAGCGCGCGTTCAGAAGACTGGGGTTCCTCGACGTCCTGGCTTTATTGTGTCAGCTTTCTATAACGTTTTGATACGCTGCAAGACCTACTTGGGTGACATGTGACAAACATACGGACGTGATAGGAATAGAAAGGTTCATTTTCAACAGTTCAGTATTAGTCAAACTCATTTTAATATATATATGATCATTTTGAATTATTCAATAATCAAGTTGGTGAAAATAAATCATTCAGAAGAGGAGTTTAAAGTGAAATGACATAATTATTCAGCCTATCATATAGTGGCAATTATGTTTTCTTTTATGACCATACAATAACTGCATTTCGTTCAACTTGAAATATGGAAGTTTTATGTAAAAAAAAAATCAATTCTCAACACCAAAACGCCAGTAGATTGTGTCAAACAAATAGGCCTATAGCTTTCGGAATATAGTATTTATTTATTGGATTTTTTATTTATTTTACAAACATTATAATATGTTCAATGCAATACAACAATACACATTTGGCTAGCAGCTCATTGAAATGAAATGATTATTGTTTTAACTCCCCCATGAGATCCAAAGGATACATGTTCGACTAATACCCAGGCCGTGATCTCAGGTCCTAACTGAAGACAGTCGACCGTAAGCAGCTAGAAGTGAAAAAGTCACATCGATTGGGTGACGTTGCCATAACAATACGAAGGTAAACGAGACTAGAGGCAAAGCAGCGGCAACAGAGAACTGAACAAAACAAACATTATCTTCTTCGAAATAAGTTTCGTTACTAGTCACTGTCTCACTACTACTAAATTCTGTTATCGATGACAATATTACACGTTTTTTCCCAGCGGAACCTATCGTGTATTCAACGGTTTTTCTAGCAGGACCTATCGTGTGTCCTGCGGGCGGAGCTCCTAGTTCTGTACGGTTCTTCTCCTCTCCTCTGCCTTTCCCTCTCCATGGCACTTAGAGACTACACAGACTATTATCAAACGGAGCGAAAGATAAATTGCTCTCTGTCAATATATTAAACCAATTTTCATGGGTGTGGTCACTGGTGTCCCAAAACATGTCCCCCCCCCCCCCCTCAAAAAACACAAAAAACACAATTATTGGCGACAATCCGAATGTAGGCCTATTTATCGTAAATAATTCCCTTTCTGGCCTACACCATGTCAGTTGGCTATCCTAGCCTACTATAGGTAATGTAAAGTTCAGGGGTTGTAGAAATGAATCATCTACAGGCACTCTTGGACTCGCACGCTCATAAATAAAATGGTGGTTATGCACATCATGTAAATAATCTAAGTGAACCACAAAATAAGACACTTTGTAAGTCAATGTCCTTCTTAAAGCCCACCATCTTAACAGAACTTGCTTTGGGTCTGCTATAAATCGCAGCGACCGGAACATCAATTTATTCAGGCATCTTCTTGTTTAATTTCCCACTGAATCGCTTTTAAATAGGTTCTGACCCTGTGTAGGGGCTGAATAGGAACGGCCTCTCTCTCTAAAAGAGGGGTGATACGAGCCAAGGAACCGAACAGAGGGTCAAACACGCCACACACGCGCCCTGTGCTATTCAAGTGATAGGACAATGAAATAAACATAGTCAGCATCTTTGTATTCATTTACCATATGCGGTGTTTACAATCATTTTCATACTTGGTCCCCTAATGGGGGGGGGGGGGGGGGGGGCGACATTAACGCCTAATTTTTTTGCACTTGGAGACCAAATCGCGCAGAGCACAAGGGCAGCGGAAAAGAATTGGGGGGTCTTATAGAAAAAAATAAACTTAGCTTTAGGGGAAATGTGCAGTGGAGTGTGAAATTACACCCTATAGTGCTACATATTGTACCAGAAGCTCACTCCAAAAACAGTAGGGCCTATAAGAGAAATTATCCCCTAACCTGACCAGAAGGCAGAGCAATAGATGTAGCCGCCTATGTTCCTCAGAGATATCCCCCAAAAAATACAATCCCCAAAAAATATCAAGTGCCCACCAGGCACGCAGCTCTCTCATCCAACGTTGGACCTTCGTGAGGGCCACCCTCCAGTACTGGCCTTAAACAACATGTCGATTGAAGACGTAGGAGACATTCACATTTATAGCCTAAGGGCCTATAAAAAAAAACGAATTAATATAACTAAACTCTAACAATATTTTTTGTGCTAATTATAATTTTGCTGTTAATTATTATGAATACTAGGAATATAAATAAGAACAAGAATAATCAATATTGTTTGTTATGGTTAATATATTACCATGATCAATATGCATTTTTTTTGCACTAATATTACCGTTCATCTTTTCGCAGGATGATGGTGGCTCTGTAGACCTAGCCCATAGCCTACACTTACTATTTCATGTATGTAATTAATCAAAAAAATAATTGGATATCTAAAATAAATCATAAATATATCTGAAATAAGACAACCCCCCCCCCCCCTAAAAAAAAGAAGTGAATGAATTCGTGTCAGAAAAAAATAATTATGTTTGGTAGGCTACCTGAATTGTTTCAATTTTATTTAAATGATTCATTTGATTATAATAATAATATGGCCGGTGTTATAACAAGCACTAGGAATTTTGACGCATTACAATTCTACATTGGCAGTGAAATTCAATCCATGCAGTCACTGACATGTAGACCTATTTATCGAAGCTAATCAATATTCATATTACTGTCATCACTAATCCCATGAACATGGAGCATCCACAGTTTGACTTGCAACCGGAGTTGTAACTTCTTTTGACATCAGAAGTATACGGTCGGTTTAAACGGTTTAGACAAATGAAACCTGTGAGCGCCATCTACAGAAGGTGTGGAGGAGAGCACTGCGGGTGTTGACACACACTGCCAACCCCGGCACCCGGCTCCCCGTCCAATCTCACCTCCAGCCCCTATACAACTACTAGCCCCTCGGCCCAGTCAGCGCAGGCTGTACATCCATCACAGGAAGGTGGTCATGATCACCGAATCAATAAAATAACATAAAAGGTCAATGTATCGACGACCGATTGTCCAGAGCCCTCCACTCCCCTCTTCAAGCCCCTTCTCGTTTT